>NC_135863.1:28919328-29114328 GCF_031162955.1 Sander vitreus
AAGAGACTTCAGATACAGTATTAGGGGACCACTAAGGTCTATATAAAAGAGACTTCAGATACAGTATTAGGGGACCACTGAGGCCTATATAAAAGAGACTTCAGATACAGTATTAGGGGACCACTAAGGCCTATATAAAAGAGACTTCAGATACAGTATTAGGGGACCACTGAGGCCTATATAAAAGAGACTTCAGATACAGTATTAGGGGACCACTAAGGCCTATATAAAAGAGACTTCAGATACAGTATTAGGGGACCACTAAGGCCTATATAAAAGCATCCAAAGAGCAGCATGTCATGGGACCTTTAAGACAGAGATCTTTAACAGGGGGTCCTCAGAGTCACTGCAGGGGGGCCTCCCAATTATTGTCAATTTTTCAACGTTTTTTCATAAATTAAAATGTCTTAACATAATTCTGACATATTTATTAGCATATATGAAACCACACTGATAATAGACTTACTGGCCTAAAGGTAAGGTAGTCACTAAGGTCGCCATCCAGATATAGTTAATCTTAAAGATTTACTGTGCTACATGTATGTGTAACATTAAAGGATGATTTATAAAATCATGCCAATCAACAATTATTTTAATAGCTTAGTATTCTATTAAAAAAAAAAGGGTATGAATAAAGGCTTTAGGCTACCCTACACGTTATTGTAGGCCCAGTTTAATATGCAACTTCATTTTATACAATATATGCAGTAGGGGGTCCCTGCTCCGTCTCTCTTTCAGTTAAGGGGTCCTTGGCTTAAAAAAACGTTGAAGACCCCTGACTTAAGGGAAACTGCCGTACATGCAGATGAATGTCTCCAGTACCCGGAGGTTAGCGTGTATCTACCGGTAAAACCCCCGTTGGATGACTCGCTTCAGAAGGGTTGAAAATCTGCAACTTTTTTTTAGCGTTTAGCTTAGCGCAACCATAAACAACACTGGCTCTAGCTGTTTGCTGCTTCCTGTTTGGTGCTGGAGGGCGCGCACCCGTTGGTTGTTCCCATTGACGATGTTCACATGATTTAACTTCACTACCAAGACTTCAAACTTACGATAATTTCAACACATTTTGTCTGAACGTCCGGACGGGAGAAAGACTGATTTTTATGACCACCTGACACCAAACGATGGAGACGACGGGAGAGCCCCGACTCCAGCAAGACTCTCAGGATTTCATTCAGATACTGGAAGTATTAGTCTGCGACAGTGGAATCGCTTGAAAAGTCCTTTGGTGTAAGGTCTGCTTTAGGTCAATCTGTCAAGTCTGACTCCGCACATCTTCAAGTCGAACGCCTAATGGTGTGTGTGTGTGTTTCATAACAAGAAACTAGCGTGCACAGGGGCCCCGTTGTAACTACCTTACGCCACTGTACTTGACGTACAAAAATAGCTCAGAGTGGAGTCCAGGCGTGAGGTCACTGCAGTTGCTCTAGTGATTACTACCGACAGATGCTTTCTCCTCTACACAGTTGGACAGGGAATTTTTTAATACAGATGCTCCTTCTTTTGGCACTTTGGAGGTCGCCCAGGTAACAATGCCGCCTTTCTTTTACCAATAGCTGTTCCATTCATTTTTGAAGACTGGCGATTTTTTGATTTCACCTGTGACGTCTTACCAAAACAGTGCAGAGCTGACGTGAGGGAGCTATCGTTCATTTTTTTGTAAGTTCCCAGAAAGGTGCAAATCGGTGCTGTGAAGGTTTGGGGGTCATTGTGTAGTTTATCTTTGAGACTATGGCAGAACTGCTCCAACATCTCTTCAAGGGCCTCTGCAGATGTGCCTTCAGGTAAAACACAAATAAAACGTAATACAATTATTTTGGCACTTACTGGGACATAAGTTTGTATTAATATATATATATATTTTTTTACTTTCATGATTAAAATGTGTCAAACGTGCAAGAAGCATTTTCACCGTAGCCCCTTTCAAACCAAAGGCAAACGGCTCCACTACCCACATCAATAATTAGCTCTGTCAGTATGACGGGCCTCGGTGAGGCGAGCTGCTTCTAAAAACCCACAATGTCAGTGCGAAAAGGGTTAGAACTGATTTTACCTGGTCCAGGACTGGCATTCACATTGGTGCAGTCACTTGCCTTTGACAAAACGCCTTCACTACCTAGAGGGAGAGATAGAGATTTTTTTTTTTTTTCTATCTATTTGTCTATGGATTTCTGCATCCACGGTCTGTGACTTGAAATGTGACCGAGAGGCATGGCAACTCACCAGTTGCAATCTCATGGTAGAGCTTTCTCATCTGAGGTGTGGGGACGTGCGGGACGCTCTCATGGTGACCGAACTTGTTCAAAACGGCACTTTGATGTTTGCATAGTGCGCCAGCGAGTCCATCTGAACACGTGCAGCATCCAATCGCCACGTCGACGTCATACTGCAACTCAGATGTAGCGCTTGGAACCACGTAGTGGTTCTGGTCTACCTGTGAAAACACAAACAAAAAACAACAACAATGTAGTTGCCATTTTTAAATTTGACTTCAGAATTGAAAATAATACAATACAGTTTTATAAAGCCATACCTGTGCAATATTTTCACAATCCACATCATTTACATAAAGGAAAGCCACTCTGTTGTTTGCTGTGTCGGTGAGGCGGCGGATGTAATGGGCCTCCATCCTGGTTGTTACAAAATCTACCAACTGAGTAACATTGTATGGCTTCAACCAGTGGAGGACCTTCTCCTTCCCCACTCTGAAAGCACTCTCCACTAAACTGTTGGTGTTTTGCCCTCTCGTTGGAAGTTCATTGCGAAGACAGATGGCCCACTCTTCATGTCTCCTGTACACCTGTAGTCATTGTCGAACAGAAAATTAGTCAAGAATCTTCTTTGCTGTTGGAGATGGTTACAGCATGCAGGAGTATGGTTGTAGTATGTTGCAAATATACTTTAGTGATCAGGTGCTATATTGTATGTAGATGTCCTCAGGCCAGGACTCTTATCAAGAAGAAGACTGGGGCAGATTGGACAATGTACAGTCTAGTTTCCAACCACTTCCTGTTTGGTGGGGCAACATGGACATTTTCTGCCTTGCCACGCCCACACCTTACGACAAAAAATGAAAAGCTTTAGATTGTACTGACCAATTCTGAAGTCAATCAGGTTAAATATGTAGGACGAGCTTGTTAAAGCACAGCCCCTGAAATGGTCAGAAACATTCCTAATTTCCACATTAAATTAAATATGGCCGACTTCCTGTTGGGTTAAAGGGATGGTTCCAAGAGGCTTTTTTGTACGCCTGGATAGGATACATATGCCTACCAAATTTCATACATCTACATGAAATGGGTGCTATTAAGCCAATATGCCACGCTAGAGCTGAAGATCTTTGCCGTTTAAAATGATAGAAATTAAGACCGAACCCGACCGAACGTCTTAATTTCTATCATTTTACACGAACTTGGGCTTGCGCTCCGGGTTGCGCCGTAAATGAGCGGTCAGGTGATGCCTTTCGATTAGCGCGAAAATGAAGGCTGGGGAGGTGAAACGGAGGCTGGCCTCTGGAGGACTTATTTTATTTCTTTGTTCCAACTTCCAAGTGGCCTATAGCGTTATACGTTAGTCATGAATAAATGATGTTAAACAATGTATAAATGACTCATTCCTGACAAAAGGCAAAAGAGCTGTGTGCGTGCGCACATTTGACTAATGTCGGGCTGTAAACGGGTTCGGGCTTTTAAAAAGCTGTCAATTAAAATGTACGTGTCAGGCTCGGGCCTTGTCAGGCCTAACTTTTAAGACCCGATTACAGCTCTATGCCTTAGGCCCTGACTCTTATCAAGCATGACAAATTGGGTAATGTACATTTGAGTAACCACAACTTCCTGTCTCACAACAGAACATCAGAAAGACAACAAACCTCAGCCAGGTAGTGGAGGAATCTAGGATATTTAATGGCAACAAGGTCAGCAAGACATCTGTTGTACCGTTCTGTCAGCAACGCGGTTGAGTCGGGGTAGACAAGGCTCTTGAATGAATTTAGGAGCTGTGGTCGGTCTTGCTTAGCCACACCATTGCGGCCACTCCACAACCACCTCCACATGGCCTGCAGTTGGTGGAACATGCACAGGAGCAGCTTTGCTCCGGGGAAAACTGCCTGGAGGGACTGACGCAGAGCACTGCAGTCATCCGTCATGATGACCTGAGGCTGTTCCCTCCCAAAAAAACTGCTGCCAGGCAAAAGGGTTCGCAGGAGTCGAAGCCCAGACGTAATGGTGGACTGACTCTCTGAGGTCGTTATAAGCACCCCCAATGGCAATCCTCCGGCGGTGGAGTGGGCGAGAAGAAGAAATATCCGGTGGTTCTGGCGCTCACAATTTCCCGATGAATCCACAAAGACGATTTCCCCGCTCTCCCTCAACTTTGTGTGCACTCTTTTCATGACCGGGGTACATACGGCAATGACCACCTGACCGCATTCAGTTTTTTCCATTTTTGCACTGGTTTCCCCCTGCACCATGTTGTACTGGTAAAGTCTATCCTTGAGATCTACCAGCATCTTCTCTTCTGACGGTGCAGTATAAGCTTTCTGAAAAAGCTTGTAGTAAAGTCTGCATGCAAGAAAGGAAGAAAGAAAGAAAGACAAACCGGTATCAGACAGTGTACAGTACCCCATACAATTCCCCCAGCTGTAGTAATAATTAACAGTAATATTTTATATGTACATCTAGGGCTGGGCGATAGGGAGAAAATCTGATATTTTTGACCAAATACCTCAATGTCGATATTGCGGCGATATTCTAGGGTTGACAATTGGTGCTTTAACAAAATATGTTCACACTTAGATTTTAGATAAATAATCATTAGTAATGTGGACATAATGTCTAAGTGGGGAAAAGGCAAATAATAGAACAGCAGTTACCAGACAACAGTCTGGTAAGTTCAGAAAAGTACATCACTTTACTGTAATGTAGCCTTTAAAACCAGGAAAAGACACCACTTCTGTCATATCACGATATTAGAATATCCAAAATCTAAGACAATATCTAGTCTCATATCACAATATCGATATAATGTCGATATATTGCCCAGCCCTATCCATAACCAAATGTATAAGCATATAAAGATCTATTTTTATATTGCACTTTTTTCCCCAATACTGAAATTACTATATTGTTTCGAACCTGTAACAGAAATACATGTCAGGACAAATGGAGTGGTCTGCAGCTGTGTAGATGGGACTTTCCCCTTCCTGCTCCTGCAGATCATACTTGATGATATCCAGTGCAGAGGAGGGGGAGTGGCCACACTCAAAGAGCGTCTTCAGTTTGGCAATGGTCTCGTCGGAGGCATCTCGCTTCCGCACAGCGTCAGCAAACGATAACTGGTGGTTGTGCTCATATCTGAGATAGATGTTCAATAGATAGCCATCCTTAATATGAGGATCCCCAGACCTGTAGGAGAAACGACACATATCATTACACACTTTTCCGAAGCTGAGGCTCCATCCACACCGCTACGGTTTCCTTTTTTTTTTTAAGCGTCAAAAACGATCTCCGTCCACCCAAAAGTGTTTGCTCCAGTACAGCAGCAGAACTAATCTCCGTCCATATTAACACGTCTGACAACGCATCACATGACCATTCTTATACACCGAGCATGTGCTACACGTTATTTTACTGAGTGACGTGATGTTTTGCTGCTGTACTGCAATTTTTATGGAGGGAGAATAAAAACATACCATGACAGAGAGGAAGAGGGCATTACAGGCCTACCCTCTTCTTCATCTCTCTCTCTCCCTCTCTCCCTCTCTCTCTCACAGTCAATTCTTTTTTTCCTTTTCTCCTTCACTTATTTCTCCATCTCCTTCTGTGGCGTTCTTCTGCTCTCACCCTCCTGGTCTCTCCAGTTTACTGCTTTCGCCTTCTGCATGTCCCTCCTTCTCTTCCTCCTGTGCACTTCTTCTGTATTACATTACACATATAGACAACTTTATCCCATTGTATTTGTCGTTTTCCCAGTTTGACAGTAAAGGTTGTAACCTGGTTTAATTTGATGCGATATGTGAGAGTAAGGCCGGCTTCACACTGGCTGCGTGGTGTGTCCGTTTTTATTTCGGCTCCCATGTTAACAGGTTAGAGCTTGCACACTGCCTGCGTGACACGCACTCTGGTGCGGCTCGAAAACGCGCGCATGCTAGAAATAGGACCGACGCCTATTTTTCCACGCGTCACATGTCATTTTGACACGAATACATTTAATAAATGATATTTTGATGTTTGAAAGTCTCTAAGTTTTGACATAAATGCAAATATCAATGTAATTTAAAAAGATAATAATAAATAATTATCGATTTTCAAATACAGAATACAGAACAATACAGAACGAAATATTCTGTAGCCTATTTTGCCGTCAATACTGCCGACGTTGCCTTTGCTGTAATCAAATCAGTATATATTTATGTTGAACATGGTATTTCATATTATCAATGGGAAACAACATACATGTGTCCAGACAAGGCTAGCAGCAGCAGCGGCGCGTCAGGCGCTTTTCTGGTGTGCAAAGACATAGAAAACGCCACGCAACAGAAACGCCACGCTCACGCCACGCAGCCAAGTCTTATCTTAGTTACCTTGACTTCCTCTTCTGGCTGTGTGCGTCCCTTTTCAGAACCAAGTACATGATGGCACCACATGACAAATTTTTTGTCTTTTTCGAGGGTTTAACAGGTCTGGGATAGGTGTTGTGCTGACACCTTAAGTCCACCTAAGACACAAAAATAAACTTGTGATTAATGAACATTACATAAACTGGCTGCACACTCCAGCTTTTTTAACGGGATATTGTGGATCACCATAATCAAACAAGCTAATTTATGCTTTATTGTAGCCCAAATCATAACCTATTACAATGCAGGACTATGTTTCAAAGGTCTTTTGTTAACCTTTTATTCATTTATCAGCTCAATTGTATTAGTTTAGGTCATTATCAGCAGTGGGAGTAAGAAGTATTCAGTAAAAGTACTAATACCACACTGTAAAAAATACTCTGTTACAAGTAAAAGTCCTGCATTGAAAATGTTACTTAAGTTAAAGTCTGTAAATATCATCAGGAAAATGTAGTTAGTCACATTTTAGAAAGGGTAAAGGATCCAAACAGCTGTGTGTTTAATGGTCTAATCATTTCAGCTGGACCTGTAGGCCGTTATATTGTTGGCTAGTTTCATTTATAATAAAACATAACTTTTTATAAACTACGTGTGTTTTGTGTCCTAATGTGTAAAGTAACTAAAGCTGTCAGATGAACGTAGTGGAGTAAAAATTACAATATTTCTCTCTGAAATGCAGCGGAGTAGAAGTAGAAAGTGGCACAAGTAAAGTACAAGTACTTAGAGCTGGGCAATATATCGATATTATATCGATATCGTGATATGAGACTAGATATCGTCTTAGATTTTGGATATCGTAATATGGCATAAGTGTTATCTTTTCCTGGTTTTAAAGGTTGCATTACAGTAAAGTTGTCATTTTCTGAACTAACCCGACTGTTGTAACTGTTCTATTATTTGCCTTTACCCACTTAGTCATTATATATCCACATTACTAATGATTATTTATCAAAAATCTCATTGTGTAAATATTTTGTGAAAGCACCAATAGTCAACACTACAATATCGTTGTGGTATCGATAGAGGTATTTGTGATAAAATATTGTGATATTTGATTTTCTCCATATCGCCCAGCCCTACAAGTACCTCAACATTTGTACTTAAGTAAATGTACTTAGTTACATTCCACCACTGGCTATCAGGTCATGTTCATACTTTTAACTAGGCTACAGTAAAATAAGTAGTCTATATCTTTTAGGCATCTTTGTGGACACAACACTGTTTCAAGCAGTTTGGATTTATCGAGTGAATGTGATCGACTAACAAATGAAACACATTGGTTGCGTTTTGGGAAACTTACCCTGTAGGCATTGTAACGTCCACAGTTTGGATATGTTTTAGACTTCCTCCAAGTCTGCCCAGAAGAGGTCTGGAAATACTCCAGCCATTTAAAAACCTCGTCTTCTGAGGTAATTCTCAGTTTAAAATGTGATCTAAACTGAGCCTGCGCCAGCTCCTCATAGGAGCACACCAGATGGACATATCCCTCAGGCAATATTTTCTGAAAGAAAGCATAATTGTCATTAATATGCTATACCTTATGGTCAGGGTTCAAAATTAACTTTTTTTTTTCTTTCCACCAGCCAAATTACTAGCGAATGTTCCGAGTTTACCAGCCACACAACAGATAACCAGTGCCTTTTAGCTGGTGAGTGAAGCAAATCTACCAGCCCCTTGCATACTTTACCAGCATTTGGCTAGTGGATGGTGCTAATTTTGGACCCTGCTTATAGTTACATTTTAGCTATGGTTAAGACACTAACAGTTACAGTTAAAAAGTTTGGAAACAGCTGTTAATATTGATGTATTATACATTTTGAAACTCTACCTAAAACGACATATTCCAAACCTTTGAATGTACTGTAGTGTGACCCTAGTTAGCTAGCATCCAGTATCACTATTTAATCTGATAGGCTACATATCAAGGGAATTTAGCGTTAAATCCTCACTTCCAGAAGTGGATGTCGTCCTGTCCCCTCTTCCTCTCCTGTTCCTGGCTGCTGGCAGTGTACGCACGGCGTCATTTTCCTCACTTCCAAAAGTGGATGTTCTCCTGTCCCTGCTTTTCCTTCTCCCTCTCCTAGCTGCTGGCTGTGTAGGAACGAAGTCATTTTCAATCAAAAATGTAAAACTCCACCACTAACTTCATTCAATATCCTCGCGAAAACAGTTCTAATCTAGCATGATAACGCCACAGTAGGCTGCCGTAAACAAGAAGTTCGCTTCGAGGAAAGATGTCGTTCAACCCGGAAACCGTAGCAAAACGGCGCGAAGGCACGCCCTACTCGGCCTCTGATTGGCTTACCCTGGTATTGATGCCTAAATCTAACCAATCCAACCAAAGAAGGCAACTACTACTAGCCAATCAGAGGCAGAGTAGGGCGGGTCATGCCGTCACTATCCTAGAAAAGGCAAACGGTTCACACGTTCTTAAAATACAATAAAATGTTAACACAGATAATTATCCATGCAATGAATTTATTAATAAATGTAGACCTAATGTTGCCCCTGTGTGCTGCTTCTGCAAAGAGGAGGTTGAGTCCTTCTCTCATGTATTTAATGCCTGTACTGTATTCATATAACCAGTCCATTTTTTGGAGACTCATAAGGTTTTGGTCCCATCCCATTACAGAATGTAGGCCTAAGGTCTTATTTTTAAATGTAGAGTCTAACAACAAGGAAGTTGATAATGTGACGAAAAAAAAACTGTGTGTTTGGGCAAATATATTCACAAAGTCAGACTTCTTCAGTTTCTTCCCAACAAAAAGTTGTTTTATAGTGAACTTCAGACATTCTATGACTCATATGTAAAGTTAAAAAAAAAGTTTTAAAGACTGGACAACATTGCCAGAGGATTTATGTTGGTTATTTAATGTTATAAGCTGTAACTGTAGGCCTAAGCTGTATATTTATGTGCACATTGTACAAATACTGATACTGATACTAGTACTTTTTTTATTGTAATAATACTGTAGTAATAAAGTATAAAAAAAAAAAACATTCTTAAAGCGTAACTCTCGCCAAAATTCAACCTAGGGTCTTTTTGTGAATGTACCCGAGTCAAACTTTTGTCTAAAAGCATATTCAGGACGGAAGCGCCACTTTTAAGATTTACCGTATTTTCGTTTTTCGGTCAAATGGCCTTTTGAATGGGAGTGCTAGGGGCACTTCTATGCTAGCCTCAAAATAGCTATTTTTAAAACACTAAGAAGGCTTGACACAACATGAAACTTTGCTCCTAGTATCACCAGGGGCTTTACACCGTAACTACACCGGTGCACAAGGGATATACTAAATCTGTGGCTACTTGTTTTGATATCGACTCGTTTTGACTGCCGAGGTGGTAGCGGCTGGAAACAACAAGAGCTACGGTACTTTTTTAGTAAACTCTGGGTACACAAACAATGTTCTCAACGCTGGAGTGCCAGTGCTGAGCTATCATTTTCTTGGTTGCAGTTGAGCCGGCTAGCCAAATTTTCCTCTGTCTCCCAAGCAGGTGTAATTTAGAGTCGTCATTTAGTAACAAAACAATCGGGTCAGTAGGAATTCAACATCCTATCACATCAGATATTATTGATGTTGTTTTATTCCAGAACTCATGCACCTGTTCACACTCCCAGACCATATGCAGGAAAGTTCCAGTTTGTTCAGGTTGACAGAACGTGCGATAGGGAGTAGGAATGACTTTAGAGATGTAGCTCTTCTGAGGAGTCCAATACGTCCTATGAAATATGTTGAAGTGGATCTGCTGGTGATTTGGGTTCTTGGAGCAATGGAAAATGTTGTCCCAAACTGTCTCCCAATTATTGCGTTCCCCTCATGGCTCAGCTCTGTATTGTTTTGTTTTTGTTATCATAATATATAGAATTACATCTTTTGCTTGCAATTTAATTACGGGATTCTTTTGAATGTTGAAACAGTTTTCAATTGTCTTCCAGAACTCCAAAGGATACCGACACTACCAGATAAATGTATAATTTTAAATAAAGTTTCCTCTTGAATTTGTCAAAATTCACATTTTTTTGTCCACAGCCACAAATCTTGAAACAAATTTGTTATTGGGATAAATATTGTGCAATATTTTATAATGTAATTCTTTCAATTTATCGGGGAGTACAAATGTGTACGGGAGAAGCATAGACTGTAAATAGTATATATTAATATTATCAGTCGATGGGTAGAAGCCATGTTGTTTCCCAATGAATATTAGAAAAATTAGAGTTCCAAAATTTTTTTCCCGTGGAGTGATTTTCCTTTTGCTGTAGAAATAATTCCTAATATGTGTATTAGTACTTCCCAACCTTTTCAAAATAGCTCCTAAAACGCTGAGTGACGTAAAACGGTGCAATTGCGTCATCTGCTGGCGGGAAAGTACTTCTAGATTTCCTTTTACAGTCAAAGTTTACTAGTAATTGTGTTCAATTGAGTCTTTTTTGTAGTTCACATTTCATTCTGCCACACATCTTCAACTTACAGATATTGTAATAAAATCATTCAGTATTTCTTTTTTCCTCAGCCGTAGCTAATCATGGTGTGTCCTTCTTTCCTGTGTGCCCCAAATGCAGCACTGGGTTCAGGCACCACGCTGCCTCAAAATCACCGACAACAGGTAAGCTCGTCACTTTGCTTTTTCTCCTGAAGTGTACTCGGTGGATTTCAGCGAACGCAGCCCTAACTAATTCAAACCGAAAAGTTTGTTTCTTTGGATTAAATAATGCCTGACTCCAGTCAAAAGTCTCGGAGCGAAACGACTCGCAATAACGTTAGCTAACGTTACGTTAATGTTCATAAACTAGCTAGCTTATGTCAGTTGTCTAAAGCAGCTGAAACACTTAGCTAACGCTACCGTTACGTTAATGTTCATATTTTATAAACTAGTAAATGTTAATGTCCTAGCTAGTCTAAAGCTAAAACACTTAACGCTAACATTGTAACATTATGTAAAGTTCGCTACCAAACAGAAAACACACAGAAGTGAAATTTTACAAATACTAAATATTTTCGCAAGTTAACTTGGGCAGCGTTTATTTTACGTAAGGTTTGGGAATTTGAAAGTTTAAAATACACAATTATAATTTAAGTGGTTACAATCCTAAATCATGTCTACTCATGATAGCGGGCCTGCTGAACTGAATCTTTTTCAATGGGGTACAACTTGGCTTAATCCAACATACAATAACGTTTTAGCACTTGGGAAAAAAATAATCAAACTCTTGCTTTTGTATTTCATAATTTTTGGATTATATATAAAATCCCATTGTTTTTCCATTCAGAAATAATTATGGCCACAAATAAAGTGGTTATTGAAGCCCCAAAGCTGGAGTCCAGCGGGGCAGCAGTGGCTGGAGACACCTCTAATAAAGTCCAGATATTACAGGTCCCAGCCAAATGTGGACCCATCGCTGCCGTGCAATCCCCAGCCACTGCTGCAGGAGGCTCAAAGGGTGACTGTGTGTCTGCCACCCCACCTAAAGTCCTCCCCACTGGCCATGGCCCCCAACCTCCCTCCTGTACAGTTGCAGTGCGTCAGACTTCCTCTCCTTCTGTCATGGTGGTATCAAAGGTGGTCACCCCAGGACGAGTGACTGCTACCAGCCAACCACAGGTAACAAAAGCAGCTTTGAGCCAGGTGGCCCCCATGAACCAGACCCCCACCCCAGGACGGACAGTGGTGATAACTGTACCCAGGGCGGCAGGTGCACAGACAGTCACTGTGGCCCCTCGGCTGCCCCACGCTGCTTCCCAACAGCTCCCAGCCAATATCCAGATACCAGCAGGTGAGCTGCAACACGCTACTGGATGTTTTTTTTTTTTTTCAACATTTTACACATATTAAGAATAAATCCTATTCATGAGTAATGAAATGACATTTGAGGCTTTATATAAATGTAAGTTTTTATAGCATTTAAGTTGGGCAATTTTGGCCTACTTAGATTGTAGAAGTAAAAAAAAATAAAAAATCATACTGGGGGACAGGACATTTTTTAAAGCTTTAGTGCGTACGTTTTTGGTATTAATGAATGTTACATTCAAGTCATTGCCAAATGAGTTGCTACGAAGCTAATAAGGCTCGACACAACATGAAACTTTGCTCCAAGTATCACCAGGGGCTCTACACCTTAACGAAAGCATTGACAACATTGGCTGTGTACACAGAGTTTACTAAAAAGAGAGGTTTTAACAACTCTCTTTAGCAGTTGTTTACACTATCCGCCATTTTTTTCAGTCAAAAATAGTCGATCACCGAATGCGAATGAACAGACTCCATAGGAGGAAATGTCATTCTTATATGAGGCTCCTTTTTCAACTACAAGGTGGGAGGTGCGCGATCACAGGCTTGTATCATTACAGTGAAGTGATGTCATTTTCTGAACTTACCAGACTGTGCTAGCTGTTCTATTATTTGCCTTTACCCACTTAGTCATTGTATCCAAAATATTGATGAAAATGTATCTTAAAATCTATTTTGTGAAAGCACCGATAGTTAATCCTACAATATCGTCGTGTTAGAAAATATTGTGGTATCTGACACATACTAGGTATACTTTACCCAGCACTGTCTTTTCAGGACAAATCATCAATTAATTACAATAGAGATGAGACGCGAAGATGAATCGGTTACTTGTCAACTATTAAACTAATCAGCAACTATTTTTTATAATCGATTAATCGGTTTGAGTAATTAAAACAAAACTTCCCTGGTTGCAGCATGTTAAATGTGAATAATTTCTAGTTTCTTTGCTCCTCTGCGACAGTAAACTGAATATCTTTGAGTTGTGTACAAAACAAGACATTTGAGGACGTCATCTTGGACTTTGGGAAACACTGATCCACATTTTTCACCATTTTCTGACATTTTAGAGATCAAACAACTAATCCATTCATCCAGGAAATAAACCACGCAACACAATCCAATCAACAATGAAAATAATCATTAGTTGCAGCTGTTAAATGACAGCAAGTGATTTGGGACTCTGATTGTGGCAGGTATGATGTTGATCCGCAGTGACAGTGGCCAGCTGATGCTTGTATCCCAGCAGGCCTTGGCACAGGCTCAGCAGGGACAGAGAGGCGTTGGTGGTCAAGGGCCTAGAATACTGGTCCCACAGGTATGTGTGTGCTGCTGCTGTGAGTTTACTAGATACTGAAGTGGATGAATGTAGAGTAGGGCTGGGTATTGTTCAAGCATATTTGATACTGGTACCGATACCAATGCTGTGACTTTGATACTGGTTCCTAAACGGTACTTTTTTTCGATACCAATTTCCCTCACTTTGTGGAAGACTCCGGTCCGCGTATTTGGCGAGGGGTTTAGACGTCCTCCTTTAAGAAAATGTGTAGTTTTTTCCCCCACGCATTTTGTTTCTCTTTGTGGGATTTTGCATCTCTTTGTAATCGGTTTGTGTCTCTTTATGATAGTTTTGTGTCTCTTGTTCACATCATTTGGACTGTTATTATCACCATATGTGTCTACTGCATTTCGTTGTCTCTGTACTTGTACTTTGCACAATGACAATAAAGTTGAAACTAATCTAAAACATTTGAAAAGCTAGAGCAGATAATAAATATCTAATAAAAGCTTAAAGACAACACTTAACTAAAGAAGTCCAACTACAATCATATCTGAGAAAAGTCTTTTAGTTACGTTCGTTCGGCTTAGGTGCTGCCCAAAACGGCTCGGGTGCTGCACCTAAACCTTACGGTGGCAGGGAAAACAAAAAATAACATTACATATTACGGCACAGATCTTTTTATGTATTGTTCAGCTCCTACTACGTGAGTCGTCTCTGTGGAATCATGCTGCATGCTGATTGGCTCACTGACGCTGGTGAGATTTACTCCTCAGGTATTGAAATTGGGTATTGAACGGCGAGGCATTTTTCGATACTCAATACTTTAGAGGCAACTCGGTCGGTGCCTAAAAAGTATTACATTACATTACATGTCATTTAGCTGACGCTGTTTATCCAAACTCCAATCCAACTTCGCCCGCTCTAGAGCAACTATGGGTTAAGTGTCTTGCTCAGGGACACTTTGGTTGATGTATCGCAGTGGGAATTGGACCCAGATCTCCCACACCAAAGGCATGTGTCGTATCCACTGCGCCATCACCAATGTGGTACCCAGCCCTACTGTAGAGACATCCTCACCCCTGCGGTCTCGACTCACAGTCATGTCTGGAATCCAGGGATCTGCAGCATCTGGAAATAAAAGTAACGAGAAGGTGACAGTGATCAGGATGGCAGCCCCTCCCAGTTTCCAGCCCGCACCAGTCCAGAAGACCGCTGTAGTAAAGGTACAAAAGCTCAAACAGTCATGTAGTGTTCGCTCATGGGAAGTTTTACTGCAAATCGACCACAAATGTCATAAATAATGATACTTCGTCAATGATAATACTCCACCCATCATTTTTTAACACTTTTTTTAAAATTAATTTTTAACGAAACATTCACATATATATATATATATATATATATACAGATGCGTACACACTATACAATACAAAAAAAGTAACTAACAAATGTCCCTCCTATAACTAATGATCACCAGTGTTCTACCTCAGTCCTCCATAGTCTAAAGTCAAAGGCGAGATGTGCAGGGCCTGCATCCTACTCCCATTAAAGAAGCCCATCAATCATCCTCATTTGCACTCCCCCAATCCAGCACACTTTCCAAATTCGTATGTTTGAGATAGTCAATAAGAGGCCCCCACACTCTTTATTTTCCTTTTTAAAGTATAGGTCATTTTTTCTAAGAATACACACACTTACTTTGACCATTTACCAATACTTGGTCCGTGTACATTTTTCCATGATATTGCTATCATCCGTTTTGCTTGTAACAGACATCAATTTAAAAGGAACTGCTCCTTCTTTCTTAACTTATACTTCACCCATCATTAATAATAATAAATGATTCAGGATGACAGAAAAATAAAGACTGGTAGTCGCTTAGGTTTAAGTCACTCGGAAAATGATTGTTAATGCCTTTTATTAGGCAGTACTAGAAGGCTGACAGAGAACAAGGGAAAGACAAAGTCCCCCGCCGGACTCAAACCAGAGACATTGTGACCAATGTCTTAATCCCTAAGCCTCGCGGCACAAGTGAGCATTGCTAGTTTAGAAAGCAAATGGATTCCACCCATCATGAATAATGATGATAATGACGGAAAGCCTGCAATAAAAGTAAGAAGAAAGTGCCGCACACTCTGGCTCCTCAGCATTTCTCTATTTATTCTGACAGCGCTTCTGCAAAATCAACAATCAGCCTGCTGAAGAAATTAAGAATATGGCCTTATCATTTGTCAGTTTAATCTGCTGCTGTGTTCTTTGAGTGATAGATTATATTGTGTTGTTCAGGTGATTGGTGTTGCTCACAAACCAGCTGTAGTCCCGCCCCTCAGTGCTGTGTCTGAACAGGGGAGCCAGCATCGCATTCAGGCGGTCGTCGCGGAAACCAAAAAGGAACCCGCAACCACGATTAGTCAGGTGAGTCTGACCAGACCTAGCTCTAATGGCGCTGACACACCAACCCGATAATCGGCCGTTGGACAGTCTGGCGAGGTCGGTGACTCGAGTCTGTTCGCTGTGTTCCATGCCGTCATCCGCCGGAGGAGCTGTTGGCCTTGATTTGGGCCGACACGACATGTTCAGTCGGAGACAGGGCAGTCGGGACTCACCCGGAAATGGCGAGCGGATGAGCCTCTCAAAATCTGACGAGAATCTTTTAAACTGACCTTTGTTGATCTGAAATGAAGACAGATTCAGCAATTGTATGGCCCATTTCTCGCTTAAAATGTTTTCAGAAACACGTTTCGGTGAACTATTTTAGTACAATATGAGATCGTATTCTGAATAAGCCGCCATGACAGTCTGGCTGTGAATTTCCGGAGAAAAAAGACCCATGTGACGCGTTCGTCCTATCAGCTGCCGGTTTTCATTTTCTGAGAAACAATACAGAGAAGGGCCGCCTGCTGCTATGGAGACGTATTACGTTTCGCGCACGCGCAGAGCGTACGCTCAAGTCGGCGTCGCCTCAGTGTGTTTTGAGGCTGATCAGTCCGACTGCCTTTCCTGCCGACGGTCGGCCGTCTGGTTGGTGTGTAACAGCTCTAACCTGCATTCTCACTTTGGATTTCACTTGTCTGCGCCAACTGTCAGTCTGAAACTGCAGCACCTGGCCTGCAGCACCTGGACAGGGACCCTACTATCTCCTCCACGTGTTGTTATGGATCCCACGTAACTTCTAGGCAAGTCCCGCCCTACGAAGCAGCCCGATTTGTTGGGCTTAGGCATTGACCTCGAGTGGTTATGGTTAGGATAGCCGATTGGTCAGGGGATAGGACCTGAACAAATCGGGTTACGTTACCTTGTTAAACATGGACGCCTGGCCAATAGTAGTGTGTGAATGCTATTGAAGGGCGGGTCTTGCCTAGAAGTTGCGTGGATTCCATAATAGCGCCTCCTCCACACGTACCATTTCTTTTTTTGTGCTGTCATTACAGAAAAAACATATTTTTCAAATAAGAGTTAGTGTTACATTAACTAAAATAAAAAATAATAAACTCTCTTTACAGTAAAGCAAAGTTGCAAAGAGGATTACCACATCTCCGGTTTGGCACTCTTTGTAGTCCAAATAATAAACTGAGTCCAACCCCCTGAACATACCCAGCATGCCTAATTGCTGTGGATGTCTTGCTGTTGTGTTCAAACAGGAAATTCCCATAGTGTTCTTGGGTGGAGGTGCACTTGTTTTTCATGCTGACCATCTTCCATGTAGGGGTGACTCAATATTGTTATCGCGATATCATGTTGCGCAATATTATATCGAAAGTGGTAAGTATGCAATATTTTGTGGAGCGCTGCGTCCTGTCCGTTGGCTGTGTGGCTTAGTTGTGTTAGATTTTGAGCCCGCTTGAAATGCTATAATGATCATCATTTCATTGGCCAGTTACCGTGCCACTTGCACATGTTAGTACACGTCAGCGCACGGGTCCACTACGTGACAAACCCTGTGGAGCGTACCATGTGACGTGTGTGCAGATTTCAACAGAGTGACAGCGTAAGTGAAGAAATAGAGACAACAAAACGGAACGAATCAGAGAAAAGTTCTCTGTCCTGTTCTCTTTATTGATTTATTTTATACTGTCCAGCCAGTAAAACATGTCCTGTTCTGTAGACGTGGTCGTTATTTATTTATTCATGTTGTACCAGTCCAATATGACCGTCAGTTGAAATAAACCTTGTGTTGTAAGGAAACTTGTTTTATTTGTTATTAATCTGTTTTGATAGTATCGATATTGCAATATTCATAATCAATATCGCAATATCACATTTTGTTAATATCGTGCAACCCTACTTCCATGTACATTTTACCACTTAAAGCTGTGGTGTTTGTTTTCGGTGATGTTGGGCAAAAATTCCATAATCTTTCAGCATATTGTCCCATAAGTGGTCGGAGAGAGAACTGGACTCCTGCGTCTCCTCTAGGCTTTGTTTTCAAGCTTTAGAAAATATAGCCTGTGACAGGAGACCTTGGCCAATCACAGTTCATTTCAGAGAGAGCATTCCTATTTGGCGTTCTGCACATCAATATGCCCGTTTCTTTCTACCCACTGCAGCGTTAATGTAAAAAAAACCAAAAAACTACTGTTTTACTCCGGGGAATGTGTCCTGTTTGACGTGTAGTCATGAATTGTGGTTTTTCTTTGCAGAATTACATACTTTTGCTACTGTTTAATTACAAAGTCAGGCATTGGCTTACATACCAATTTAGAAGTATGTGTCAGCTTTAATATAATTTCTGACAATCACCAATCTATCTATTAAGTGAGTTTTCCTAGACAATTTACAGCGATCCAAAGAATGCCGGTAGTCGCTGCGTAAACGCTGATGCATCAGTTGCAAACAGCTGAACAGGAGGGATGAGAACAGCGTGTCACAAATTCACCAAGTTGACCTTTTATTACGCTTGGTTGTTGCCTGCCCTCTCATCAACAGGCGACCCTGGATAGTGTGAAGAAGTGCAAGAACTTCCTGGTGACTCTGATCAAGCTGGCCTCCAGTGACTCCAGGTCCGCCAACATGGCCAACAACGTCCGAGGACTGGTCCGGAGTCTGCTGGTACGCCTCTACTCGCCATCATCACAGGAGCTGCTTTCACTTAGTACAGTAATAGAATAATGAAAGTTTCTAATGTCTAAAATATAGTTTAAAAAATCTGTCAATTTTAGGCTTGAATTACCAATAATAATATCATAAATCCTTCAGTCGTCTCAGTGTTTTTAACCCGCTTTACAAATTCTTTACTGCTCATCACTTTTGGATTAGAGAAGAACTAGTACTACATGTATCGGATCTACTTTTGTCAACCAAATGTTTTAAGATTGATTGACTTGCATCTTGTAGACCTAAAAGTAGCTAGGCCTACTTATTAAAAAGCTAGTAAGTAGACCTTGAGTTAAGATTATTTTGTCAAATCCCTGTTCTTTTCACATTTCCTATTTGTAGTTGCATCATTTTCAGCAGGTGTTTTTTATTATTAACTTACCAGCTTATTTCCTTGTCTTTTGAACATGATGTTCCATGTAATATAAAAATGTATTAAAAGCCTGAAGTGTCCTTGTTTTATTCTGCAGGAAGGGAAGCTAGAAGCGGAGGAGTTTACAGAACAGCTGTATCGTGAGTTGAAGTCGACTCCACAGCCCTGCTTGGTGCCTTTCCTCAAGGTGACCAGAGAACAACACACAATTATTACCTCCTGAATAGTCTCTCATTGCCAGACCCATCTCCACAGCGCTGCGGATGAAGGTCTAGCAACAGGAGTGTACACTTAATTAGCTGGACACATTGTTAAACCTCATTTGCTTTTACCAGTGAATTGCCGTGTGTATTTGTTCCATAGCAAATCCCACCAATCGGTCCCAAACATCCCAGTTAGAGAGGAAATGCCGCAAACATCTAATTTGTAAATCTTTACAATCATTCCCCGAAAAAAACAAGCAGGCATACCCTTTTGCACCGTCCTTAAAGGAACACGCCGACTTACTGGGACTTAAGCTTATTCACTGTATCCCCCAGAGTTAGATAAGTCCATACATACCCTCCTTATCTCCGTGTGTGTCGTAACGCTGTCTGGCGCACCCACCACAGATCCTGGAGGTAACCGGCTCCAACTAGTCTACTGCTCCCAATAAGTGACAAAATAACACCAACATTTTCCTATTTACATGTTGTAATTTGTATAGTCACAGCGTATACAAATAACGTCACATGAGACACAGCCATCTTCTAACTGTATACAAACTGGGAACTATATTCTCAGAAAGGCGAAGCACTGCTACTTTGACGGAGTGATTTGCTTGCAGCACCTGAGAAGCCCCGTGGTGAGGAGCAGAGAGTAGCAGTGTTTCGCCTTCTGAGAATATAGTTCCCAGTTTGTATATGGTTAGAAGACGGCTGTGTCTCATGCGACCTTGTTATTTGTACACACTGTGACTATACAAATCACATCATGTAAATAGGAAAATGTTGGTGTTATTTTGTCACTTATTGGGAGCAATAGACTAGTTGGAGCCGGTTACCTCCAGGATCTGTGCCAACCAGGCTAGCGGTGGGTGCGCCAGACAGAGTTACTACACGCACGGAGATGAGGAGGGTATGTATGGACTTCTCTAACTCTGGAGGATACGGTGAATAAGCTAAAGTCCCAATAAGTCGGCGTGTTCCTTTTTAAACCTTGCCATTTTCAGCGTGCAACGTTGCTCACAGGTTCCGGTTAATGTTGCTTGATGCGACCGGAGTTTAAAGTTAACACAAAGAAAGCAGAAAGTGAGGGACATCCGGTGGAGCTTCCGGCAGCACCGGAACTATCCTGTAAATGAACCGCTGTCGATTTAGACCAGTGGTTCCCAACCTTTTTTCCTTGGCGCCCCCCCTATTTATGTCTAAGAAAAGCTGAGCCCCCCCTCCAAAACCGAAGTTGAGGTAACTCTCGAGATAGAGCCTTACATTCTTTTTTGATACAGAGGAGTTATCAGCACGTTTACGTTTCTCCGCCATGTTTCATTCATAAAATAGTGATGCCGTGGCGGCAGGAAAAACGAGGATGATAGCAGCTAGCAGCTGACCTGATGACAACAAGGGTCCCAGATTAAGAGGTCCCGGAGGTTTGGCCTACTAAGTAGCCTGCCTACAATTTTAAGCGAGAACAAAAATATTTAGTTTTTATACAGACTTTTGTATACATTATATATTCTAGTGTATTATCATAATTTGTTTAACGTGCAAATATATATATATATATTTTTTTACCTCAAACCAGATAAAGACTTGCACACCCCCTCTGATCTTTGCTGCCCCCCTGAGGGGTCCCCGGATCCCAGGTTGGGAACCACTGATTTAGACTACCTCCTGAATTACCAAAGAGCAATGTAGAAAAAATTATGGTAGGAGCTTCTCATTTTTGGCTGGCGCTGATACTCTTTTTCACTGGTTAAAATGTTGGCGACAGGTCATATCAGCTGTCGCTTATTACGTTTACGTTAATTACATAACTTGATAACGGGCCAAAACTAAACTGGGCTGTTGTCTGGTTTGTTTGCTCTCTGCAAGCCGGTGTCTGTACTCTGCCAAAGATTGTTTATGAGGTAAAGAACGCACTGTGTAATAGAAATAGAATAGAAGAGTAGATTGCACATTGTGTGCCGTGGTCAGTTGAGTAGTTCAAAAGAAAATGGCGCTCAGCTAGAATGAGTTAGCCAGCTACAGCGGTCACAGTTCTATGCAATGGCAGCGGTACGCATAAATAATGAATAAATGAAATGAATTTGAACTCTAAGTAGTTCATATAAAAATGGCTGTAGGCACTCAGGGGCAAAATGGAATTTGGCTGATGACATGACTTCTTTCCCACTCATCTTTTTGTCATTGCCATCAGAAAAGTCTTCCTGCAGTGCGCCGCCTTACTGCAGACCCCCAGTTATTTATCCAACAGGCTTCAGCCCGCAACCTCAGCACTCAGTCTTCCACCATGAAGCAGTCCAGCACTGACACAGGACAAAACCTCAATACCAACCAGCAGGTAAAGAAATGTCTGGATGTCTAATGAGGTGAGCAGTATACATTTTATAATAGAAAAACATGTCATTATCAATGAACGTGAGGAACAATTAATGTTTTGAATGCTTGTTTGAATTGGAGAAACCTGGTTTCCCCGGCTAGATCTGTCCCGGAGAACGCAGATTTCTCTGCCATGTATACGGTAGGGCTGCCTGATTCTGAACCCTACAGGACGCCATCAGTCTAAACCCCGTCCTTCAGAGCCTTCTCCACACCGCTGTTTAGTGGCATTTCTTTAAACCAATCGTAATCATCTTGGGCGGCGCAATGGTGCCTCTGCAAAATAGCCTTGGGAAGGAACTTGTGCTGGTGGAACATGTGCTCGTCAGCGGAAGGTGTCGCACATCCGGCCGAAAATGAGGGACATCCAGCGGAATTTTCAGCGGTACCTAAAAAAACAACAAAAAAAACAACCCGGAAATGAAACGTCGTCGATATAGACTATTCAGAGCCCAACCACTAACAACCGGTCACACTCACTCCATGCAATGCCATCATGAACTCCATTCTGCCGTCAGACCACAGAGGATGCAACGGGTTTCTCCACTCCCTCCTCCAACATCTGGAATCACCAGGCAACTTTGCTTCAGTCCTTTTTGTTGACTTCATCTCCACACTCAACTAGGGCTGGGCAATAATTCAACACGATAATTTATCGTCTTTCAATGGAATCATATCGTGATGAAATCATTTATCGAGATATAGTGAAACACAGTTACCTTGTCTAAATTAATAATAGCAAGCACATACCAACTCAGTTTTCTCAGAAAATCAGTTTGAGGGGATATCATTTGAAGAATTGCAGATTTGTTTTACCGTAATACCACACTATTTTTGTGCATGCATGTAAACATAGTATATAGCTGGAAAAGAATTATTTATATTTTCTCTATAATTTCACTTGAAACTGTTTACCACATTATTGATATTTATCTAAAATCTCATAAAAAATATTTTGTGAAAGCCCCAATTGTCAACCCTACAATATCACCGCAATATCGATATTGATGTATTTGGTCAAGAATATGGTGATGTCTCATCTATATATCGCCCAGCTCTACACTCGACACAATCCAGCACCACATGATCACGTGATAATTGCAGGATCACATATCACGCCAAAATCCATCTCGTCAGGCTTCAGGTAACGCGTTTGTGTTTGACCAGCAGCGGACCGAACCTGTCAGCGTCCGTTGAGGAGCTGCTGGCAGCTACATCGTGGGTGAGGTGTGTGTGACGGCCGCGACTGTTCCTTCAAAACAACAGTGGTGGGCGTGATAGACAGACGGTTCATCCAATCAGCTGCCAGGTATTTTTTTGAAAGTGCCTTCCCTTTCCAAACAGTTTCCAAAGACGGCTTCTTATATGGATCTGTTAAGAAGTCACCGGGCTCGTCAAGTTACTGACTACTACCTGCAGCTGAACATGGACAACTGACATTAGCACATTGGAAACCCCCCAACCCACACACACACACACACACACACACACACACACACACACACACACACACACACACACACACACACACACTGGACCGAAGCCGCCTCCATCCACAGCGAGACGGTGAGATACAGGACTGGAGAAGAGCTCGCTCCAACTGGAGCTTTGTCCCTTCTGCATTAGCAGCCCTGACCAATCTGCCTGGGTGACATTGTTGTGAGCTGAGACGGATGAATGCTTGCAGGAAGATTTATGTAATGTCTGTTAGGGTTGAACGATGAATTGTTTTCAATCGCGATTTGAAAGAATAATAATCGTGAAGACCGCGATTAATCGAATGCAGTTTTTAGTTGAATGTTTGGTGTAACATTTGGTTTAACGTTTTTAATTCCTTTTTTATTATTATATTTACCTTTTTTTCACAAGATAAATGCTGGAATAAAACTGAGGCATATCAGAAATATATGAAATTTCTGATATGAAATATGTTTTTATTGGAATAGTTTTATTCTAACTTTAGCTTTTGTGATGAATGTTCTGTGTTTGCTTATTAAAAGAAAAACACTTATTGCTGGCAGTTCACCTCTATGTTTTCATCCTTGCATAAGAATAAAGAGCAGTTTGGATGATGTCTCATGTTATAATGCTCCATGACATGTATATCTGTTACAGTGTATTAAACTTTAGCTGAAAAATTGCAAATCTAATCGTAATTGCAATATCTGGCAGAAAAATCGCAATTCGATTTGTTTTTGTTTTTTTCCCCCCCCAAATCATTCAGCCCTGCTGTCTATATCTGTGTGTGTGAAAACAAATCTCCCTCTTGGGACAATAAATCTAAATCTGATGTTAATGATTTCCCTTAAAATGCAGGTTAGCCACCAGCAGCCTCGAGGAGTGACTGTGAGAGCGACATCAGCCCAGTCCACAAACTACACGTATAAGAGCAGCAGACCCCCACCCAAACCCACAGTGGTCCCGTCAGGATCACACTTTACCGGTAACGGTTAGGACAAGGCTTCTTTGGGAACGTCACATGTTGGTTGTGATTCTTGGTGTCACGATTCAAATTCAGAATCAAGTCTCGATTTAAAACTAATTCTTGATTCTCTAAATAGAAACGAGAGAGCACTATTTTTAGGCTCTTATTCCAGTGCACTGGTTTGAGAAGCATTCACCTGTGTCCTTAGTCCAGTGAAATGCAGGTGGAAATGCACAAAGAAAACATACAATCAGATCGACCAGACTACATCAAGTCCACCAATTAAATGCTACTCTCCAAATAACTTTGTATGTTTTTCTTTTTACAGGATCTTTTTCAGTGAAGCAGCCTTTCACTCAGGAGCCACCTCGTTGTACCAAATTTGCATTCAGTTCAGGATCTTACAGGTAATACATAAAGTTGATATCTTTAGACTCAAATTTAAAGGGATACTTCACTGATTTAGCATTAAACTTTGTATCAGCATAAACACGGTAGTATTTTTGAATGACTGTGCTTCCCTCCCTCATGTCCCCTTCAGACAAGAGATCTCTGTATTGTGGGTCTGGAAAAATGCCTCCGCTGACGCAAAACGACTTTTGCGTCATCGGAGGCATTTTTGCCCAGAGGCAAAGGACTACAGCCAGTACTATGAGCTACTTCCGCATAGCCCATAGGGGGGTTGGACTGTCGGCTTTTTCCGGAGATTGCCGAGGAAAAAACGAGTGTCGGCCATCTTGAATTATCGCTTAGCTACTCAGCAACAACTGTTAGATTTATTCATCCTGAAGGAAATTTTAGAACAACAATTATGTGCATTCAAACTACACGTGTACCACCGGGATACATTGGTACAGATCGGGGGATATGCAGGACACTTTATTACAGACGGAATACTCGACATACTACGTGAGCTTCGCCCACCGGCTATCGAGACCAGCGGTGTTGCTCAATGCATCTGGCCGGTAAAGGGACATCATCAGCGGGGACGTTGAACGAATGTGTCGGTCGGTGGAAAGCTAACGTTAGCCAGCCACCTGTTCCATCAATCCTGCTTGCAAGTGTCCGCTCATTAGACAATAAACTGGACTACATCCAACTTCAACGAAACACCCAACGCGAGTTCAGAGACTGCTGTGTTTTTGTTGTTGTGGAAATATTGCTGTACCGGACTATCCAGCCTGCTGCTCTGTCGCCGGGTAAGACTAGCTAGTGGAGGTGGGCTGTGTTAACATGGACCGCCTGTTGCAGAAATGGGGGTGCTTGTATCCAACGAACTGCTAACTGCTGGTGGAGTTTGACTGTTAGATGCCGACCATTCTACATTTCCCGCAAATTTACGGCTGTGTTTATACTCGGTGTTTACAGCCCACCAAGCGCTAATGCTAGTTACCTGAACTTTACGGAGCCTATAATGTGTGTGCACTAGCCTGTTTCGTATGTCGTTTTTATATAATGTCGTTTTTATATATTTTAAATGTGTAACACCACTTGAGCCACGGTGAAACGTTGTATCGTGTATATGGTTGAAATGACAATCAAACACACTTGTTGAGTTGATCGTCTCACTGTCTGTCTGTCTGTAAAGGGTAGGCGTGGCTTGGGAGTAGACGCTAAAGCAGCGAAGCAAGTGCATTCTGGGATTTGGTGTCTTTCATCCACATGAGCCAAAAACACATTTTCTGGCTTTTTCTTGGCCTAGACGGCACCAATTTCTAAAAAAAAATCACATTTCTACTACATAAGTGACCCAATTTAAAGATATATTCATCTTTCCAATGGTGAAATATCCCTTAAGTGTGACGGGCTGACCTGTGTGGGGGGATTTCCAGAAACACCATGTTGTGGTTTGATGAAACAAAGGGAAAGCTTAGACAATATCAGGTCATTCATAGGTCACAGGTCAGGGGACGAGAATATGTGGGCAGTCTCTAATAACCAAACCTGTTCATCTAGAATTATGTTTGACTCTCTACATATTCAGAGAATCTAGGCAGCTGCATGATAAAGGAATGTTTCGTCTCAGGACTGTCTCCTGGCGCCTGATTCCCTTGAAGGTTCAGCTAACCGTAGTCTCTATTGAAGACGTTCACCCTCTGGGAACGTTCCGTGCCACCTGAAATTTTGCCGGATGTCCCTCTTTTTTTAGGCTGGATGTCCCACACCTTCCTCTTTCTTTGTGTTGGCGTTCTAAACTCCGGTGGATTTATGAGGACTATGGTTAACTGCTCCTCAGATCTCTGCAGGGTAAATCCAGACAACTAGCTGTCCAATTGGAGTTTTTTGTTGCACGACTAAAACTACTACTTTTGAACGATTGAAGACGATTGTGATTGGTTTAAAGAAATGCCAGTAAATCGGAGCACGTTTTTTTCCATTCCGGAATGCTGTGTGGACCTGCCAGACCATCCTCCGCAGCGCTGTGGAGGAGGATCTGGCAATGCGAGAGTAAGCTAAACATAACGCCTCCAGCATGAGTTTCAATACACCTTCAGGAAGACAGGAACTTCAGAAATTGGGATGGCACCCACACTGTACTGGGTGATCCTAAATTCTCCTCAATTGAGAGTCCAGTACATGCTCTTGTGTCATCAAGGTCACCTGAAACCACCTTCACATATGTGAAATGAGCTGTGCTGCTCCTGAGACATTCCTTAACAACCTGCACAGAGCAGACTTTGTGTGTGTGTGTGTGTGTGTTTCCCAGAGAAGATGATGACATTAACGATGTTGCTTCCATGGCTGGAGTCAACCTGAGGGAGGAGAATGCCCAGATCTTGACCAGCGTGGTTGGCTCTGTGGTGCAGTCGTGTCAAGACCAGCCCTTCCTCTCCCCTAACCCAGTGCTCAGCCGAATCCTCCGTACAGGTACAAGAGCTCAGCCAACCTGCTAGCCTCCACATTTCATTTAACGTTTTGACCACAAAGCATTCAGTTACATCGGCATTAGTGCAGGCTATTCTTTCATATTAGACAAAGTATTTGCAGCCACCAGCGGACAGCATGACTACACTAAATTGCAGTTTCACTTCTTACACACACAACCAAAATGGGGCTAATACTATTTTTTTTTTTTCTCATTAGGAATTCTGTTCATGGAAACCGTTCCAGGCTAAATTTAAAATGGGGCCAGAACTATGTCAAATGCCATGGCAATAAATGTATTAATTTAAGGCTACATTTACATTGCTACGTTTACTAACGTTACCATGGCAACTACCAGCAACAGGCAGGGTAACATGCTGCCTCCTGTCTATGCCCAGTGTACGAGAATGTTGATGAGATATGAGGTTTGGGCATGTTAGTTTAAACGGAGATTCTTCTACCGGAGATGAAAACACTTTTTACGGAGACACTTAAGTATTACTAAATTCATTTAGTCATGTTTATACTTCTATTTACAGTTTCCAACCTGTCTTTAACTGGACAAGCTTAGCTATAATGTGTCTTTGACTCTTCTTGTGATACTTGAGCCAGATGTTTTGTGTCTCCTGTGTTAGGACAGGCATTGGGAGTAACGGATGTCGCTCCAGAGGTGGTAGCTCTGGTTTCTCATGCCACGCAGGAGTGTCTCCGTGGGCTGCTGGAGAAGCTCAGTATGATGGCAGAACACCGCAAGCCAGCCCTGAAGGTACAGCAGTACCCATATGACGGAGGGATTTGTATTTACTCAAGCTAAGACAAACAGTCATACGTGACATATGGCAGGGTATTCAGGGTTCATATGTTTTGAAAAAAACTGGAAAAGTTATGGAATTTGAAAAATGCAAATTCCAGGCCTGGAAAGGTTTTGGAAACATAAAAAGACCCAGAAAGTTTTGGAAAAGTCATGGATTTATTATTTTTTTTTTTTACACAGCATAAGAATATGTGATTAACAAATGTATTTTCACGTCGTCCTAACCTCAACGTTCTATTTGGGGCGCGATATTACAAATCCCACCATGAACCACATAAATTGTCATTCATTTTATTGTTAAACCTCTGAGGGTAAACTTTAACACAGATTTTTATTCTTATTGTATAACGTCGACTGACATTTTCAGGAATACATAGTCATGGAAATCTGCCAAAAAGTCATGAAAAAGTATTGGTTAAAATGCGTATGAACCCTGGGTACTGCTGGCACCATGACAAAAACTAAATTCTGCTCAGTTTTTTGTTAGGGATGGGCATTCGATTACATTTTCTTAGTCGATCGTCGGGAGAATTAACGATCGACTATCGATTAATCATTAATATTTTTATATTAAAATGAATGATTTATAAATTAAAAATTCAATGAAAATTTTCTCGATGAGATCTTAATTACAACAAGAACAACAACTTAGTTAAACTGGAGGTTAGGCTAAACTTGGAGAGAGAGAGAGAGAGAGAGAGAGATAGAGATATATATATATATAAATATATTAAATAAATAAATAAAAAAAATATGCGCTGCGGTGCTCTGAAGCAGTGGAACCTGCTGCTGCAAGCCGGCGTTCTTAAACAGAGACCCTCGTTTGTTCCAAAATAATACATAAAAAGAATCATGTTAAATAATAACTTAACCAAAAACATAATACTTAGACAGGTTTTGTCAAAATGTAACTCAAGACTATCCAAGGCACGGACAAAGCCTAATAAAAAATAACCAGTAATAACTCACATACAACTTCTGCACCAGTCTACTGGTTTTTGATGAGAAAAATAAGCATGTTGACATGATCTGGGGTCAGACGTGATGGTACGTCGTGACAGAATGTGACATGCTGGTTCCAATATCCATCTCAGTGAACTTGCAGATCCCTTGGGTAATTTTCTCTGCTCGTTGTGCATCGCAGCTCCTCCGTGCTAACGCTGAGATGATGCTAGGTTGAGACAGAGCAGGATGCACCGCCACCGACATTAACCAGGGTCGGATGCACTTTGTTTAAGTGGTACATCATTTGAGTCGTGGCCGTGTTGTACTTATACACGGCGTCGCAGTGTTTGCAGTCGTTTTTTTAAATCAAAATGGTCCCACGCCACACTTCGCCGTGGCCCCTTCATGATTACTTTTGAAATCAAAACAGAAACTCGCAGGTAACTGAGTAGCCTATGACGCCCCCGGGTGGTAAAATGTTTAATTGCTGCCACACAGTGAAATTCATTTAATTGCTTCAAGACTCACACTACGCAACGCAACCAGCATTAGTTTAATCGATAACAAATTAACGTGTTCGACAACATTCTTAATCATCAATTATCGATCGTTGATTAATCATGCCCATCCCTATTTCTTATTAAAAGAAACTTTAACGTTTTCTTCTTATGACGGTTTCTTAATATTACTAGATATCACATTCTTTAGATCAGAAATGTCTCATTATAACAACATAAGTATCTTGTTATATCACAAAACATTCTTGGTAAAGTAATATTGTCACTGCCAGACTGAAATTAGCTTTTAGAAGATAATATATTAAACCCATATAAATCCATATAAATATATATATTTTTTTTAAACTCACACAAATATTTGTGGCAGTAGAGTGACTCTGCGTGGGGCACCAAAATACCACGCAGACGGGCAAAGGTCAGGAAAATACCAAACAATCTGAGCGGTGTTTACCCTGGGGGATGCGCTGCCAGGAAATGTAGGGCCTCTCCGTCTTGTTAACTTGTGTGTTTGTGTCGCAACAGGAGGACCCGTGGCATGCCAAGGTGAGTGATGTACGCTCCCAGCTTCGCTTCCTGGAGGAAGTGGAGAGTTTGAAAAAGAAGAGGAAAGATGAAGAGGAGAGAGAGAGACTGCTGCGTCTGGCCAGAGTAAGCGATGCACGTCCAGAAAGTAGCACGGCTTTTGTTTGACTTAAACCATCTTTTCATCTGAAGCCACTGCGATTGTTTCTGCCTATCATTACGTAAATTCTGCATACTCACTCAACATCTTTCTGTTTGTGATCACAGAGTCGCTCCCACACTGAGGATCCACAGCAGCAGCAGCTCAAGCAAAGAGCCAAAGAGGTGTGTATGTGTTTCATCCTGGAGAAAGCCGAGACTCAGCCAATACAGTCGGTGTGCAAGTCTGCAGGATCTTAAAAAGTAATACAAGTTTATAAATCAATTTTTTGAAAAATAACACGCTATTTTCTGAGGTATTAAATCTACATTTTGACAATTTTGTCCTTTTCTGTATGAAACTGTAAAGAAGTGTTGTTTGGGATAATAATAATAATAGTGTGTGTCATGTTTTTCGCTGGCAGATATAAGTGTGAGGGAGATGAAAGGCACTGGTAGCAGTGTGGCTATTTAAGTAGGCAGTACAACCTTCTCAGGCTCCCAGCCATCACGCTCCCAGAGAGCACGCACGCAACCCTTTGTCTCTCTTCTCTTTTCAGTTCCAACAAATAGAAGCAGCTCAGCTGCAGCAGAGAGAGGCCAACCTCACGGCTCTGGCTGCCATCGGGCCTCGCAAGAAGAGACCTCTGGAGCAGAGTGGAAGCCAGGTGAGTGAAAACCAAACTGCAACAGCACTCCACACTTCCAGCAGATATATTCACTTTAAAATAATACAAGGAGATGGTAGAATTACGACATTTGAACCGCTGGAAGGCTTTTAGTGTGAAACACCTGTGCAGGAAGAGCACTGAATGAAAAGTGGCAATGTTTGGAATTAGTGCGGGAAAACAAGACTTGTTTTAAAAAGAGAAACTCTGAGCAGCAGAGTGGTGAGTACGACAATTTGTGTTACTGATGGAATGGGTGCTGTGGAAATGAGACATGCTTCAACATTTTAAATGTTTTCTCGCAATGTGACAACCAATTTCAAGACTCATGAAGCTTACGCATTTAGATGTTGATTCCTTAGCCGTTCGGTATTTATGGAATGGACCACTGGAGGAAAATAGGGGAGGGTCATGTCTTTTTATTCTTTGTTGAGGGTAGGGTCATCCAATTTTTTTTAGTCCAGGGGGGAGGGTCACCCAACTTTTGTATTTATGAGAACAGCACAATTTCAAAGTGGCTTGTTTGGTGCATATTTATCCATGTAGCTCTCTCAGTCTCAGCCCCTATCGCTAGCAGATGGGTCCCTGTTTAGTCAGCCAGACAATTTGAGCTGTAGCTTTAGAGACCGTGGGATTTCCCAAACTGAATAAATCCCGCTCGCACATGTAAACACAAAACTGCTTTGCTAGCTCCATCGTGTTGTAACTAAGACATCTGCTAAAAAAATAATTTTATTCATTAGCATGATTGCCGTACTGTTTAGTTCAAAAACATCCAAAACCCCATACCGTTTATATATATATATATATATATATATATATAAATAAATAAATAAATTAGGGCTGTCAAACGATTACAATTTTTTAATCGCTGAATTCCTATAGTTAATCCCGATTACTCGCATATTTTATCACATGATTAAAATTCTATTATTTTGCATTTTAGAACAGTTTTTAAGTACATATTAACAATGGAAAGCCATTCTTACCAGTGTATCTTGATTGGGAATCAAATGAATGCAAAGAAAGTTACTTTATGAACTTGATTTTAAGATTTGTAATTATTTATTTACTGTAAACAAAAGAAAAATGTGTGAATCTGTCATTATTGCACAATTCCTCCAAGTACCTAACTAAAAAACAAAAAATCCCTATCCTTACCAGAGTCAATATAGTGTTTAGTAACTCCTAAATAATGTTGATAACTCACTGACGTCCAGTGATCACCGGTTAATGAGACAGCGTTTGCAGCACCTTGCAGCAGTTCCAGTGTGGCTGCTTTCTCCGTGTGGTACAGGCTGTGTATCCGTGAAAACTACTGTCCCCCTCGACGGCAACGAGACAGGTCAGAACATGCAAACCGTAGTACGTCTTTAAGATCCGAGTCCTCTACGATGCTGACAGGTCTGCAATAGTTGCCACCCGTTTAGCCCGGGTAGCATGCTAGCCGGTAGCATCACGTTAACTGTACTACTATGCTTAGCTCCGTAGGTGGTAGCTCAAGCTTGACGTGCTTTGGTGATATTTTAATTCGGCTTTACACAATGTGCATATGGCTTTCGACTTGTCTACGAGCCGTCCGGGAGTTTTGGAAAATAAAAAGCGCCATTCAGATTGTGTTGCTGCTGTCTTTCTCCATCATGCATGCAGCCTGCAGCAGCAGGATGTGTTCGGAGGAAGTGGCAGCTTGATGATAAGTAACGGTGCTGAAAAGAGTCAAAATAGTAGCCTGTTAGGCACGACGCAAAGCCGAGTGAAGTGTAAAATAAATTAATAAATGCCGGCATGCGATTTAAAAAAAATAAATAATCGCACCGCGTTGGCCCTTAATCGCATCGTGATTAACGCTGACAGCCCTTATATATATATATATAACACAAACGACAGGCTTTTCAAGGCATTTCAGAAGGAAGGAGTGGTAGCATGCAAGCCCCCAAATTGACGCTTGTCTGAGAAATGGAGTTTTGGATAATGTTCAGATTTGGCAAGCTTACCTATGCTAAAATATACAATGACTGAGGAAGCCTAGTGACGAGGCCATAGCAACCAGTGTTGAATTTGTTATTTCCCAGTGTCCTTTGCTGAATGGTCTCAATGTTTTATTGTTTTATTTCATGTGAATACTAGTTCACTAGATGAGTAACTTAGTATTTGAAGTAATGCAGTAATGCAGGAAGTGTGCATTTAGTTTCCATGCTTATTGTGTTTCCACAACAATGTTGGTGAGTAAATCTGCTGAAATGGCCACCACACCATAACAGAGGAGTGTGAAGCGTCAGATGAGAATTCAGCGGTTTAGTCACGTATGTCATGGCTGTAGAAAAAAAATGGGCATCTGTACATCTTTGCCAAGCGCAAACCAGTACAGAATGCATCAATAAATTGTTGGGGAGGGTCATCCCTTTTTTCCATATCATTTTGGAGGGTCATCCAAAATGTATTGCTGGTGAAAGAAGGATCAGGTCTATTTTGATTAAATATCCCAAAACTCCTCCAGTGGCCCCTGAAATAAATAACGAACAGTCCCTTATGAACGAATAGCTACAGAATACAAAAAACAATATCTTGCCAGCTGGCTGCCTAAGAAAAAAGCCCAAACCAACCAAACAGCTGCGAGTTTTGCATTAAGGGTCAAGTAAAACAAAAGTTGAACGCACCAAGCAGAGAAACAAAATGAGACACACCTCACACATATTTTCTTAGCACCAAAGATCGAAACGGAATAAAGAAATGCTCATGTAGCCCCAATGATGGATAGAAAATAAAAGAAAGCAGCATGTTCCACATTGGCACAGGTTATAGAATGAGGTGCTATAAAGGCCAGCACCTGCTAACGCAGACACACAGGAAGCCTACAGCTTACCACAGTTAGAATGTGTTAGTTTATCTCATGGAGTCTTTAATTCTCTGTGTGTTTAAGTCGCAGCGCTGCAGGCTTGTAGGTTTAAAGATGAGGACGCTCTGGTAACTGCGCATACTTGCCACTGCCTTTGAACTCCACTACCCAGCGCAGCCGGCAGCCTCTCTGGCTCTTTCCTCTCAGCCACAGGGCTTCCTCTACCTCTTCACAGGCTCTTCCTCAGCTGGCACAGCACACACTGAGGACAGGACCTATGGGGGAGCAATGGCAAATGTGTTTGGAGTGGTAGCTCTTTTTACAGCTATTCTTTTTCACTCTTCAGCATGTGCTGCTAAACACACCCAGGCAGAGAACTAGAGAAACAGCATATTGGGGTACAGGCACTTTTGTTCAGGCTTCTTGGTCAGTCTTGGTTTTTGGTAATATTTCCGTTGCTTCACTTCATAATTATTCGAGGACTTGGTCAACTTCGGTGTGAAAGCACATAATATTTACTTTGTTAAAGGTCCTATGACATGCTGCTCTTTGGATGCTTTTATATAGGCCTTAGTGGTCCCCTAATACTGTATCTGAAGTCTCTTTTATATAGGCCTTAGTGGTCCCCTAATACTGTATCTGATGTCTCTTTTATATACGCCTTAGTGGTCCCCTAATACTGTATCTGAAGTCTTTTATATAGGCCTTAGTGGTCCCCTAATACTGTATCTGAAGTGTCTTTTATATAGGCCTTAGTGGTCCCCTAATACTGTATCTGAAGTGTCTTTTATATAGGCCTTAGTGGTCCCCTAATACTGTATCTGAAGTCTCTTTTATATAGGCCGTAGTGGTCCCCTAATACAGGTGCTGGTCATATAATTAGAATATCATGAAAACGTTGATTTATTTCAGTAATTCCATTCAAAAAGTGAAACTTGTATAATGTATACATTCATTCCACACAGACTGATATATTTCAAGTGTTTATTTATTTTACTTTTGATGATTAGAACTGACAACTAATGAAAACCCCAAATTCAGTATCTCAGAAAATTAGAATATTGTGACAAGGTTCAATATTGAAGACACCTGGTGCCACACTCTAATCAGCTGATTAACTCAAAACACCTGCAAAGGTCTTTAAATGGTCTCTCAGTCTAGTTCTGTAGGCTACACAATCATGGGGAAGACTGCTGACTTGACAGCTGTCTAAAAGCTGACCATTGACACCTTCTACAAGGAGTGCAAGACACAAAAGGTCATTGCTAAAGAGGCTGGCTGTTCACAGAGCTCTGTGTCCAAGCACATTAATAGAGAGGCGAAGGGAAGGAAAAGATGTGGTAGAAAAAAGTGTACAAGCAATAGGGATAACCGCACCCTGGAGAGGATTGTGAAACAAAACCCATTCGAAAATGTGGGGGAGATTCACAAAGAGGACTGCAGCTGGAGTCAGAGCTTCAAGAACCACCACGCACAGACGTAAGCAAGACATGGGTTTCAGCTGTCGCATTCCTTGTGTCAAGCCACTCCTGAACAAGACACAGCGTCAGAAGCGTCTCGCCTGGGCTAAAGACAAAAAGGACTGGACTGCTGCTGAGTGGTCCAAAGTTATGTTCTCTGATGAAAGTACATTTTGCATTTCCTTTGGAAATCAAGGTCCCAGAGTCTGGAGGAAGAGAGGAGAGGCACAGAGTCCACGTTGCTTGAAGTCCAGTGTAAAGTTTCCACAGTCAGTGATGGTTTGGGGTGCCATGTCATGTGCTGGTGTTGGTCCACTGTGTTTTCTGAGGTCCAGGGTCAACGCAGCCGTCTACCAGGAAGTTTTAGAGCACTTCATGCTTCCTGCTGCTGACCAACTTTATGGAGAAGCATATGGAGATGATTTCATTTTCCAACAGGACTTGGCACCTGCACACAGTGCCAAAGCTACCAGTACCTGGTTTAAGGACCATGGTATCCCTGTTCTTAATTGGCCAGCGAACTCGCCTGACCTTAACCCAATAGAAAATCTATGGGGTATTGTGAAGAGGAAGATACGATACGCCAGACCCAACAATGCAGAAGAGCTGAAGGCCACTATCAGAGCAACCTGGGCTCTCATAACACAACTCCATGCCATGCCACATTGCTGCAGTAATTCAGGCAAAAGGAGCCCCAACTAAGTATTGAGTGCTGTACATGCTCATACTTTTCATGTTCATACTTTTCAGTTGGCCAACATTTCTAAAAATCCTTTTTTTGTATTGGTCTTAAGTAATATTCTAATTTTCTGAGATACTGAATTTGGGGTTTTCATTAGTTGTCAGTTCTAATCATCAAAAGTAAAAGAAATAAACACTTGAAATATATCAGTCTGTGTGGAATGAATGTATACATTATACAAGTTTCACTTTTTGAATGGAATTACTGAAATAAATCAACTTTTTCATGATATTCTAATTATATGACCAGCACCTCTACTGTATCTGAAGTCTCTTTTATATAGGCCTTAGTGGTCCCCTAATACTGTATCTGAAGTCTCTTTTATATAGGCCTTAGTGGTCCCCTAATACTGTATCTGAAGTCTCTTTTATATAGGCCTTAGTGGTCCCCTAATACTGTATCTGAAGTCTCTTTTATATAGACCTTAGTGGTCCCCTAATACTGTATCTGAAGTCTCTTTCCCAAAATTCAGCCTTGGTGCAGAATTACAGCCACTAGAGCCAGTCCCACAATGAGCTTTCCTCAGGACGTGCCATTTCTGTGTATGTAGCTTTAAATGCTAATGAGGTGGAGAGAGGGGGGGGCAAGGTGGAGGGTGGGGTGTAGCCTTGTGCAGCTTGCCATGGGCAAAGCAGAGAAAGGGGAGGTAACCTTTCCCCTTATGACGACATATAGGGAAGATTCCAGATTGGCTCATCCGAGCTTACTTTTTCTCAAAGGCATATCTAGCCACCGGGGGACTATAGGAACTCATATTAATGTTAAAAAACCTCAAAGTGAAATTTTCCTGCCATGGGACCTTAAAAAAAAGAAGAAAAAAAAGAAACAAACATCAGGGTTTCCCCCAGAAAAGTTGTTCAGCCTGGTGGCAAGTGTCTTTTTTTTTCGGCGAGGGCCCGCCTGGGGCCACTCAGACTGATGGTAGCATTAATGTAGAGCCACATAGTTTCTGTGATAACAGAAACATAGAGACGAAATCACAAAGTTTGTAAAAAAGCTAACTGGAGATTTGAAAGTATGACTGTCTAAGTTTCCAACCGAGCCGGCCCACTGTAACTATAATTTTTAAAAAAACTTCTTAAAAATACATTACAAAATAATTCCCAGTGGCTTAGGCATGTGGGGGGCAATTTAGGCCCGGAGGGCCACCGGGCTTGCAATACACTTGGGGTACCCTGTAGCATAATAGCTGTTTTGAAAAAAAAAATAAGAGTAAAAGACAGTAAGTGGACATTCAGTATTGTGTCAAATAGTCCATATCCTTCGTGTTCCACTACTGGGATTGCTCCGGTGCTGCAGGAAATTCCGCCGGATGCATGCATTTTCCGTTTCCTTCCGCCTTCTTTGTGTTGGCTTTTTAAATTCAGTGGGTTTGTGAGGACTATGGTTAACTGCTCCTCAGATCTCTGCAGGGTAAATCCAGACAGCTAGCTAGACTATCTGTCCAGAGTTTTCTGTTGCACGACTATTTTGCAGCGGCTCCGTGCGGAGTTTAGCACCGGCATTAAAGAAATGCCATTAAACCACAGCACGTTTTCCTCCCATCCCCGAATGCTATGTGGAGTAGCCAGACCCTCCTTCAGCGCTCTTCGGAGGAGGGTCTGGCAAAGCGAGACTGTCAGACTACTGCTCCGTAGGTCAAGAATTAACTCCAAAATGTCTAATGTATTTACAGTTGCCAATAACTTTGGTTGTCAAGGTAAAAGTTTAATTTGGGTTCGCAACATTGGTTTTGGAAATTGGATGATTTTATGTTAAAGTGCGGCAGATTTGCAAACATTCTTCTATTTTATCCATTTTCTGTAATAAAAGAAATAGTATCAGTGTTTGTGTCAAACACTGGCCAGAAGACCATCAGGTTCATGTCGAGGTGTGTTTTGCGCATGCCGTTTCCGACAGTCCAGACTGATATAAGTTCTTGTTAAGCATTTAGGATTCAACTAGACCAACTAGAGATTGGAAAAGGTTGTTGTTTATTTTCACAGAATAATTACATTTTAGTAAAGTATACTATACAGTTTTGTTGGTGTTACAGGTTGTGAATGGTCATGTACATTTTATTAAGGGTCCTTGAAAAGTCATGGAAAAGAAAGGTTGTCCATTAAAGTGTGTGTGTGTGTGTGTCTCAGGTGACTCTGCTGCCCAGACAGAGAGTGACTCGGGTCATGCTGAGGGATCTGCTGCTGTGTATGGAGCAGGACCACTTCCTGTCCCACTCTCTCACTCTGTACAAAGCCATGCTCTGACTACCTTAACTAACTCCTCCTACTGCTAATGATTGAATCTGTCTAAAAAAAAAAAAAAAAGGCTGCAGTACATCTTTGTTTTTTCCTCTATCTTTTTCCGAATATCTTTCTGTTTATTACCTACTATTTATTTTAGTATGACGTTCTGGATCAGTGATGGTAATCAGCTCGTCTCTAAAGCACTCAAAGTTTTGGTTTCGATGTTGATGAACCTGATTGGGATTAAAAAGAGAAGACCAGAAGTGTAGTTCTCAGTTGAATGTTGAGTTTTCTTTTGTTATTGTGCTTGTTCATTGTTTGACCATTAAAATAAGTAGAATGTGTCACATCCTGACAGTTTACTGTGTCTTTGGTTGTTTTTAGCCACCAAAGCAGCGTGGCTCTGGGGATGCTTATTACAGTGAGGGAGGCAGTCTCAATGTTATAAACTTTGAAACGTTTTGGCTCTGTCCAAAGTAAAATGAATCCACCAACCAGCTTCTACAGATGTTACTAATTCAAATATGCCGTTTGTTAAATCTTTCTGTATAGAAAGCTTCATATTTAGAGTACAGACACAAGAGAAAAATTGATCTTAACTCTTGGCATTAAAGCAAATAATCATGTTTCCCAAAATGTTGAGCTATTCCTTTAAGGCTGGAACTCTCCAGCCTGCACAGTGCCGCCACAGCATGAGGAAGCACTGCAGATGTGCCTTGTCTCTGAAAATCCTTCGTTATGAGTTCTTGTGTATTCATCATGAAATTATCTCACATTAATTATGCAAAACAGAGAAAACATGACGTATAAATAACGCCGGCTTGGGTTGCTGCTGCATGTTTCTTTTTGGGCTAACGCTAACCCCCAACGTGTCCTCTAAACGATATGTGGAAAAGATGTCATTTTGCATGGTCTTCCATCTCTATTTTAAGCGAAATAAAGAGAAATTGTACAATGAAGATATTGCATGCCACAAATCAAATGAAGGTTGAAATAAATAAGTAGATAAGAGTAGTTCAAAGTGCTCTAAAGGTTAGTCCCTCCAGGATTTCGCGTGGTCGCGATGGTGCCAATTCACGCGAATTCAACCAATCACCGTGACTTCGGTGCGACTCGCAGTTTTGACCAATCACTGGAGTTTCCCGCGACTTCAACCAATCCCAGCAGTCCCACGTGCCAGAGTTTACGTCAGTATAATGTGACTGAGAGCCACTGACCAAGTGGGAGTGAGAGAGCTGGTTTCCGATATGAAGACGAGACGTGAACATCTCACATTTGCCAACAAAACGTACAGCCAAAGACCGTGCAAAACATTTCAGACCGCCCTGCCAACCTGTATACATTTTAACATCAATGTACGCTGTAACGTTTTTTCACTCTAAAGTCAGCGGCTGCTGTTTCAATCCTGTCGGCTGTCTGCAGCAGGCGGGGCTGCTGCTCATACAGTCCCCCTCCCCCCCGCAACGGTGGTTGCAGGTAAAAAACGCAGATGAGACGACACGATGACCTAAATTGAGGACAGCTACTCTCGTTATTGTTAAGTGCAATGATAAGTTAAAGTCCAATAAGTACTTTATCAAACTGTATGAATGTGTGTCCCAGCCCAGGATAGGAAATGAACTAACAATGTAAAGATCAACAAGCACATATGTTCAAATCTGATTCGTTCAATAAATTATTACTTTTTGTCTTAAATCCACCAGCCATTTTCATATTATACCAACATTTACAGCATCCTGAGCCTTTTTGGTAAGGTTACTTGTGTAGACCTGATTCAAGTGTGAACCGCAAATAGCTTGTGCTGCTGATGTGCATCCTGCACTGTTAAAGGAGACGCTGAGCAGTCAGAGCGAAGTCATTTTCTCTGTTGGATCATGTAAAATGTTGCTGTTGACAAATCAACAGGTCCTCTGAACGGTCATCTGTCATTGTCTTCCAAAACTTGTCCCTATCAGCCGGACAATAACATGTCGATTCCCTTCCTTGCTCCTATAACAGATGAGTTGTAATTCACATGGCCGTTACAGGTATTTGAACAAATTACTGATGTGATCTTTTTTCATGGGTGGACCGTTTCAGAAAAAAATCCAATATCAGTATCAATCTGCCAGGGCTTTTTAATTCACAAAATGACAAAATGGTATATTGAGGGGATTACACATACATAACAAAACGTATGAGTGTCCAGTTGTCATTTTGAAATACTATACTGTTTAAAACTGTTGGACTGTGCAGAAACCCTTGTAAAAACATGCAGTCAGATCATGAGCTGTAGCCATCAGCCAGTTCCCAAAAATAGCTTCAGGAGTCCATTATGTGTTGTTGCACCATTCAGTGAATATCAGCATGAGGTTAAAGTACATGCATTTTATATGTAGGCATGGGACATTTTCCAGCCTCAGCATGATGGTGGGGTTGGCAAATATTCCAGTATATCATTAAACAGCAGAAATGTGTCAACAGGACCATGTGCAATATGGCATCAATGTGATGCAGTAAATGGTTCAGTGGATTAGCCAAAAACAGACATTAGCATCTGGGTATGTTATCCATCAATGGTTTCTCAATTGGATTGTCAGGAAATATACTATGTCACAATTTTAAATAACATGATAAAAGATGTCATGTATGCTGCACATCGCTAAGTACTTTAGCCTCCATTTCTTATCAATAGAAATGCTAATGCTAGTGTAGCATTAGCATTATCATTTCCTATGATCCCCTGCCAATCCCTGCGTCGATGGTTCTATTCTACTGTAATGGTACTACTGTCTGGAATGTATGTGTCAACTCTGAGTTAAAGGGTAATTTCGTTTTTTTCAACCTGGACCCTATTTTCCAGTTTTTTGTGTGTAAGTGACTGACAGATGACAGAAGATGACAACACTCTTTGAAATTGGTCCAGTATTAAGCGTGAACGCTGTAACCGGCAGCCACAGATCGGGCTGCAATGTAACCCTATGGGGCAAATGTGCATCGTCAATTTGGTCCACAACTACACTGCTGTTTTCGCCGCTGACAGGCTTAGATTATTATTCTAAGTATCTGACAACATTATGGAAATGATCCTTACAGAGATAGACCTCTTTGAGACGTTTCTGTTTAACCAGAAACAGCTCTGAGGTCGCTAGCGCTAAACACACCAGACTACATTTAAAAAAACAATACTTTAAGCGTGTATAGAGCCAACATATTTTCACATGTAAATCGGTAAACTATTCGTTTATTTCAACCAAAACTAGAGTTGTGATGGTTGGAAAAGTGGAAAGACGACCCAAAACGGCTTTTTAATAGTTTCATTTTGTGTCCGTCAACTTTGAACGAAGTGTATTTTACGATGCTAAAATGACTGTTTATTTACATGGAGTCTGGTGGCTTTTTTTCGCGAATGTTTTCATGTTTTAGAAAAAGGATCTTACTCTTTAACAGAAAGGTCGACCTCCTTAGAAATCTTAAAGAATATTAATCTGAGCCTGTCAGTGGCAAAACAAGCAAACAAATGTAAATGCTGCACAATTGTCCTATTAACTTACACTGTAGCTTGTTTTGCCGCTGCCGACTGCAGCAACCGCGCTTAATTCTGGACCAATGTCAAAATTGTTGTTCCCATCAGTCACTTGGACACAAAAACACAATAAAATAGGGTTCAGGTTGAAACAAATGGTAGTTTCCCTTTAAGTATTAAAGAAGATAACATCTCAGTCACCTATGTAGCGTATTTACACTGCGGCGTAAGAGATTCTGTGTATTCATGTCTGCTCAAAGTGAATCTGTTCTCGCTTTGAGAAACAGTTGCTGATGTGTGTGCAAAACGGGCCACATCCGTGAGTTCAGTCCATGAGTTCCTGTTTTATTTGGATGAGGGTGGGGGGGTGTCGGCTGCCTCGGCCCTCCCTCCGGAGAATGTATTCACTAAACTGGGACGAGTCCACTCCACCGCCGCACGAAGCCGTGATCCAGAACCCCTTCTGCTGGAACCGCTCCAACACCTGCAGTCACACACAAACCACACACCGTCACATGGAGACGTTTTCTCCAGTCAACAAAAACAGCTTGGAAAAAAAGATGGAGCTTGTTAAACATTTCATAGATCAATTTAAAGGATTTGGTTGTGTCCGAAATTGCATCCTCAGCCGTACATACTCAATATGTATACTATCGTTCGACATACTTTTGTGTGGATACGCAGAGCTTCTATTTTGGCTGGAGAGCTCCGCAGCAATTCAGCACAGGGCAGATTGTGCGGGACAGGAAGTCGAGCACAGAAACAAAATAAAACAAATGGTTAATTTTCAAAATAAAATACACCGTGCTCACGGCGGATCATATTTCCCTGCACTACACCTTGAAAATGTCATAATGGCCGGAGACAGGCCTGAAGTCAACTGTTGTTGGTTTTGTGGTGCTGTTTATAGAAACTACATCCTGTTATATCGCGCGATCATACGTGAAATCGAGAGATCTCGTGGGTCCTCGTGGCCGCAGCCGTTCCGCAACAAATCCGGACCTGGTGGGTATTGAAGGACGGCGGAGCCGTTCCGCAGTTGGTGGAAATAAGGGGTAAGAGCCTACTTGCCGTTGAAGACATAGAACCATGGTAACCCCTGCCGACCCCCTCGCCCTAGCGGCATCGCCAGATAATGCTTAAATTACTGAAAGAGGTGAATAACTAGACCAACAGTCGTTTTAAACGTGTAGAAATATAACTTAGAGCGTTATTGAGGTTACAGAGCTCCTTGGTTTCTGTCCGTTTGTTATGATCGTTGTCTACCGCATTGCATTGTGGGATATTTATGCCGGCAGAGTGTCCAGTATTGCATACTGTTAACATTCTACCGGAAATAGTATGCAATTTGCGTACTATTGGTTTCATACCAAGGTTTTGGACATACTAAACAATCTCACATACTGTTTTAGCTACTAAATAGCATGTTAGTGTGGAATTTCGGATGCAGCCACTCTGTGCCGATTTTGACAATGTTCGTGCCCTCCGTTAGTACACACTGAGGAGCCACCATTGCATGAGTCCCACCAGAGGCCTGGACTACGAAGCGAGTTCAACATACCCAGGATGTCTTTTGGTTATCGTTCACTTAGTCTATATCGACGACGTTTCCTTTCCGGGATTGTTCCGGTGCCGCTGGGAGATCCCTCATTTTCGGCCGGATGTCCCGTCACCTTCCTCTTACTTTGTGTTGCCGTTCTAAACTCCGGTGGATTTCTGAGGACTATGGTTAATGCTCCTCAGATCTCTGCAGAGGAAATCCAGACAGCTAGCTAGACTATCTGTCCAATCTGAGTTTTCTGTTGCACGACTAAGACAACTTTTGAACGTATACATGTTCCACCAAAACATGTTCCTTCCCGAGGCTATTTTCTCCTATCCCAGAATGCTGTGTGGACTAGCCAGACCTCCTTCCGCAGCGCTGTGGAGACTATCGTTCACCCTTAACAACCGTGATCACGGTAAGCGGTCACACGACAGTGATTATCAACCCAGAGCAAACTATAATGTTACAATGTACAAATACGCAGAAGTTAAACACATAACCCGGGTGAGAAGCAACACAGCTGCCAAATGCAGGAAAGACAGCTGACACTGAGTGGGAGTGTGTAAAAATAATAGGCTTATAAAATCACTGTGTAAAGGAAAGTAGCAGCACGCACCATAAAATATTGAGCATCAAACGCCTTATTTCCTGCATTCTGGTGAATTTGTATGCAGCAATTTATGGTTCAAATGTCTTTATTTATGTTAAGGAAATTATTATTCAGTATTATTGAAATTTATTTTTCCAATAATAGCAAAGCATAGTAGACACAGTTCTTGTTTCCCGCACTTGTTTTGAACCCCCTTAACGATTATTTTGTACCTTTTTTGGGGAGTGGTATTTTTTGAGGGGGGACAAAGCTACCTCTTCTTAATATTGGTCCCCAGCATCCCCCCCCCCGGGGAAATCTACGCCTATGCTAACAATAGCTGGGGAAGAGCCCTCCGGGGCCCAGGGTCACTCTTCATTTTCTGGATAAAATCCATCTCACACAGCCTGAAACATCAACTACTTCAGAAGTAGTCCATTATTTTATCCCCCCCCCCCCCCCTTCCTACTGAAGTGAACATCATGGGGCGTTTGCCCTCCGGAGTCCTCTGTTCCTCTCTCTGTATCTCTGCCTGACTGATATTTCCCCTGAGACACAGAGACGCAGACAAACAGGAATGAAATGTGTCAACCATCAATATTATCGCCACACAAGAAAGTCGTTGGCTGATTGTCAACATGTTCTATATATTACAAGGTTCTGACTGAATATTGAGTCATATGAAAATCAAGAAAAACACATGTCCCAATAAATTGATGGATGATGACATGCAGGGGGTAATCCAACCTGACAGAGCATCTGCAGAGAAGAATGGCGGAAAATCCTAGCGATGGCCAAATTAAGGCTCCGTTCAGACAGCCTGCGTCGGCCGTCAGATGGTTACGGCAAAAACACAGGTCTTTCCATTCATTTTGAATGGGGGTAGTGTGTTTAGGCTGCTGTGGGGTTAGTAAGTAAGTGTGGGCTAGACCTGCTCTATCTGTAATGTTTCCTGAAATCTCCTATTGTGATTTGACACTATAAATTGAACTGAAATGAATGGTGCCGAAATATGCTGACAGAGAATCCTGACAGTCCAGCCACTACTGTCTGATCCCTTCCAAACATTGGTGTCGAAGGGTTGGACATTTGAACCCAGTGTGTGTGTTGTACCTGGATAGAGTTGAGGTGGCAGTAGCCGTTGAGTGGGAAGCGAATGACGTGTGTGGAGTCCTGGGTCCAGCTGGTGTTCAGGGAATTGGACATGACGTCTCTGACCTCAGGAAAGACTTCCTGGATCACGGCCCACTGGGCGCTCACGCCGATCCTCTCACCAAGCTCCGGAGCCACGTGAATCGCGACACACTCGCACTGCGGACACACACCCCCGCATTCCTGCTCAGTCCTCCAGCGCTGCAGCTCGGCCTGTAGGGGAGTCAGCTGGAAGAAAGTGGCCTCTTCATACAGCATGGAGTATTCCTGCAAACACACACACACACACACACACACACACACACACACACACACACTTTGTTTGTATGGCTGCTTTTCTTGCAGGTACTGCAGGTTGGCGTGGCAGACAGTTTGTCAGTAGAGTGGCAGATCCTGGGCTCATTAGTTACACTGGCAACACCTTGTCTCTGTGGGCTCGTGCACTTTTAAAAGGCCTCACGGATTCAGTTGTGGTCACTACTCACTGACTCATCCTCATCCTTGTCTTGTTTTGCTGTGCCATACAACAGTACACATTCTTTCACTCATGCACCCACTCATCTTACTGAACTCACTAATCACACATCCCACTGTTAGTTTATTTTTGCTTTATGATTTAAAGGAACATGCCGACTTATTGGGACTTTGTCTTATTCACCGTATCCCCCAGAGTTAGATAAGTCCATACATACCCTTCTCATCTCCGTGCGTGTCGTAACTGTCTGGCGCACCCACCGCTAGCCTAGCTTAGCACAGATCCTGGAGGTAACCGGCTCCATCTAGCCTACTGCTCCCAATGAGTGACAAAATAACGCCAACATTTTCCTATATTTACTATATTCTCAGAAAGGCGAAGCACTGCTACTTGGGCGGAGTGATTTGCTTGCAGCACCTGAGAAGCCCAGTGGTGAGGAGCAGAAAGTAGCAGTGCTTCGCCTTTCTGAGAATATAGATCCCAGTATGTATACGGTTAGAAGATGGCTGTCTCTCTTGTGACCTTGTTATTTGTACACGCTGTGACTATTCAAATCACAACATGTAAATAGGAAAATGTTGGTGTTATTTTGTCACTTATTGGGAGCAGTAGGCTAGATGGAGCCGGTTACCTCCAGGATCTGTGCTAAGCGAGACTAGCGGTGGGTGCGTAAGATAGTGTTACGCAACGCTCGGAGATGAGGAGGGTATGTATGGACTCATCTAACTCTGGGGGATACGGTGAATAAGACAAAGTCCCAATAAGTCGGCGTGTTCCTTTAAACTAATACATCTGTTAATTGGCTTTGTTGTGCGCGTCTCTCGTTTTTGTCATGGCCGTGCGCCAACAACATGTAAACAATGTTGAGATTTTTAAAGTCTTGTAGTCGGGGAGAAATGGTGGCTTTTAAGTGAATTAAATTGAGTGCTTATAAAATTATGAGTGCTCACAAGACAAAGAATGCTAACATTGTTGCCTGCACACATTTGTGTTTGGGCCCTTGTCGGCAGTCATATGTTGGAAAGACGAGTAGAGCACTGAAAAGTCGAATTGCTGAACATAGAAGCACTATTGGATATAAAAACATAATTTATCCAGTACCAGCACATATTGTTGAATTCATCCTATTTCTTCTGCTAGATATGTTGAGATTGATAGGGTGTCGCCCCCCCCAGAGGAGGTCATTTGGATGTGTTACTTTCCAGAAAGGACCGCTATAGTATCCATGGTTTGAGAACCCTGTCATCTCATGGATTGAATATAGATTATGATTTACAGTGTTTTCTGTAAGGTACCTCTACTTGTTGGATGTTTAGATAAAGTTGTTTGATGTTCATCTAGGGCTGATGTCTAACTTTTACTATATATCTATTAGGATTTCTTATTCAATTGAAAGCTCTATATATGATCTGACACATTGTGGCTCTCATCATTTAGTTAAAAGTAGTGTGACTGGCTGCAGCTTTTGCCACTGTTCACTTGGAAGTTTTGATTTGCTGAAGGCCTCTAATGGTGGAACATGATTATCTAATCCCATCAGATGTGTGACCGGGGTGTGGCCTTTATTACATCAGTGCATGTGTCTGACTTTGATTGTTGATTTTAAAGAAGGCCGCAGGGCCGAAACGTCATCCAAATAAAATAAAGAAATGCAAATGGAGTCAGAGTGTGCAACACTTTTTTTCTTACTTTTTTGGGCCTAAAACAAAGTCATATGAATGTACTCAAGATGCTATAATCACATTTTTTTTTTTTTTTAAGTCTACGGTCTTTAGATGGTTTTCTGCACATAATTAAAACGATGAATTAATGAATCAGAAAGTTGGAGAATTAAAGTTTCTTTGACGGTGGCTAATTACCCCGACATTGGCGATAGTGGGAGACATGGGATGGGAATCATGTGAGGCTCGCTGGAAAGTATGTATGGCCCAGTTATGGAATTGTTTATTAGATATGGACACAAATAGGTTGACGAGGAAAATATTTCTCTGGGATAAACACATTCTTCTTCTTCTGTTTTGTAATTATGGTTTTGGTGAGTTGTTTTTAAATAATGAAAAGCTGAATATTGGTTTGTTTAAAAAATCTGTGTTTGCTAAAGATAAAAAGCAGTGGGCCGATGATATATGGGCTAAGCCAAAATTGCATATTTTTGTGATGATAAAACCGGAATATGGCACAGAGAATTATGTTGTATATAATTTGTCAAAAAGGCAAAGATCTTTATGTGCTCAAGTGAGATCTGGGGTTTTGCCTTTGACTGTTGAAACAGGACGACATGTTAATTTAGAAGAGGAAAAACGGATCTGTCCCATGTGTTGTTTGAATGATATAGAAAATGAGTTCCATTTTGTTTTTTACTGTCCTTTTTATTGTGAACAGCATGATTTTTTTGTTTTCGTAGGATAAAAGCAGAGATTGATTTGGTAAATGTGTATGGATGATGCTCAAAGACTGAGATGGCTGTTCACATTTGAAACATAAATTAGCCAGTTATCTTGAGAAAGCTTGGGAGAAGAGGAAAAAAGCTCTTTATCGAGATGAACATGTAATGTGTGTGTGTGTATATATATGTATATGTATATATTTGTATTCATGTATTTCTCCGAATGATTTGTATATGCGACAGGAAGACATTTGTTAAATAAATAAGTTTGTGGTGTCTTGTAATCCCATGTGGGATGGGCCAAAATGTTTGGCATGACACAGAAATAAAATATAACTAACTAACTATAATGTAAACAATAAAAAAAAAAAATCCAAAGCATAGTTATTTAAAAAGTGAATACATGGAATGTGTTAACATAAGTTATTAGTAAATAAGTAAAGAAAACATATGACTTACAACAAAACAAAACCAAGGTTGTTAGTTAAAAGTGTTGTGCCTTTTTAGCAAGGCATTGTTCAGTGACTGAACTGTTACCCAAACTCTCTCACAGCAGTTCTCAGGATGCTTTCTGCGAGTGGTCTGTAGTCATGTGACAGTTAAAAGCCTTCCTCTGACAGTCTGGACTCTTCATGTGTTTCCCTGTAATTTGGGACTTTTCAGACACGCTGCAGTGATAAAACTGTGGCTGTACCTGATCAATGTTTTAGACCAACACTCACTTTGAAGTCATCAGGGAGGAGGAGTTTCGAGGTCCGGAGGAAGTTAAGTATGTAACGGAACATGGGGCCGTCTCGATCAATGAAGTAGTGCTGCTTAAGACTGTCCAACACGATGGGCTCCGTTCCATCAAACAGACGGCCGATCCTGCCAGAAACAATAGAGACAGAATCAGACAGGCCTCTTCATCAAATATTAACCAAATGTTGGAGAGGCTGTCATGTCTGCTGGCCACTAGTCTTGCTTTGCCAGACCTTCCTCCACAGCGCTACGCAGGAAGGTCTTTAAAACCAATCGCAATTGTTTTGGGCGGCGCCAGGCCGAGCAACTGTGCCTCTGCAAAATAGCCTCGGGAAGGAACTTGTTTTGGTGGAACGTGTACGTTCAAAAGTTGATTTCAGTCATGCAACAGAAAACTCAGATTGGACAGGTAGTCTAGCTAGCTGTCTGGATTTACCCTGCAGAGATCTGAGGAGCAGTTAACCATAGTCCTCATAAATCCACCGGAGTTTAGAACGCCAACACAAAGAAAGAGGAAGGTGACGGACATCTGAGGAACATCTGGCGGAATTTCCGGTAGCAGCGGAGCAATCCCGGAAGTGGAACATCGTGGGTATAGACTTGCTGGCCACAGATGTCCTGAAATGCTCTGCAGCAGCTCAGTGTTCAGATCTTGTTGACATATTTAAAGGGGAACTATTTTTTAGCATTTTCAGGTTCATACTTGTATGCTTTGATGTTCAAAAAACACAATTTTTCTCATACTGCCCATGGCTGCTGCTTCTGTATTCACTCTCTGTCTGCAACGCTTTGTTGGAGCGCCTGTCTCTTTAAGCCCCCCTCCTGAAAAAGCCCAGTCTGCTCTGATTGGTCAGCTTTCTGTATCAGCGCTTCTGTTGCTGTTTCCGTACAATCCTTGGCTTAAACAGAGTATATAGCAGGACTTTGTACCATGAAAAACACCAATAAAGGCTTCTAAACCAAATACTACACAACCGGACATGATTCGGCAGTAATGTGACCCGAAATCAGGGAGAAATGAACAACATTGGCAACCAAGATTACAGGTTTCCCTGCCGTTAGCATGCAGCTGCTATAGTAAGCAGTGCACAGTAATATAGTATACCAGCACTTTCTTCCGTCAAAAAGATAAAGGCATTTAAACCATGAACAACATTAGTAGCCAGGATTACAGCTTCTCTGGCATATGCATGTAGCTACAGTACTTGTGACAATAAACACTGCAGTAATGTTAACAAGCCTAAAACAAACTGATTTCTCTGAATATGTTTACCTGAATACGTTTACCTGAATCCTACTTAAAGAATAGGGACTACTTTGTGTCTATCGGTAATTATGCATCTGAGCATACAAATATGACGTGTGGAGTTCCCCAAGGCTCCGTTCTGGGGCCTCTTCCGTTTAACATCTACATGCTTCCACTGGCTTCGATGGAAAACAACAAAATATGTTACCATAGTTATGCGGACGACACACAAATTTACATAACCTTATCACCAGGGGACTATAGTCCAATACAAAAACTGACTAAGTGCATTGAACAAATTAACGACTGGATGTGCAAGAACTTTCTATTCTATAAATGAAGAGAAAACTGAGGTGGTTGTTTTTGGAGCAAAAGAGGAACGATTAAAAGTCAGCGCTCAGCTTCAAACGACAATGTTCGGAACAGATGGAAAAAGCCAGATATCTTGGTGTAATCATGGACTCAGACATGAATTTCAACAGCCACCTTAAGACAATTATCAGCCTATTTTCACCTTAAGAATATATCAAGGGTTAAAGGACTTATGTCTCAGCAGGATTTGGAAAAACTTGTCCATGCTTTAGTCTTCAGTAGACTTGACTACTGTAACGTTGTCTTTACAGGTCTCCCTAAAAAATCTATCAGACAGTTGCAGCTGATTCAGAACGCTGCTGCTCAAGTTCTCACTAAGACCAAGACAGTGGATCACATCACTCCAGTTCTGAAGTCTTTATACTGGCTTCCAGTGCCTCAAAGAATTGATTTCAAAATACTTTTGCCGGTTTATAAATCACTAAACGGTTCAGGGCCAAAACACATTTCTGATCTGCTACTACACTATGAACCACCCAGACCTCTCAGGTCGTCTGGGACAGGTCTGCTTGTTGTCCCTAGAGTTAGAACTAAACAGGGGGGAAGCAGCGTTCAGTTTTTACGCTCCACATATCTGGAACAAACTCCCAGAAAACTGCAGGTCCTTCACAACTCTGTTTTAAATCAAGGCCGAAGACCTTTCTTTTTGGATGTTGCCTTTCTTTAAATAATTGTTAATTTCTTATACTGCACTGTTTTTTTTAATCATTTTTAACTGTTCTTTAATGTTTTATGTAAAGCACTTTGAATTGCCCTGTTGCTGAAATGTGCTATACAAATAAATCTGCCTTGCCTTGCCTCATTACTTGAAGCTTTGGCCCTGGTTTACAAAAAAAGAAATCTGGTATTGTAATGTTATAGATATGGCAGAAAATACGGAAAAGCATAATAGGTTCCATTTTAGAAAAAGTACACTTTGCCACTTTCCAATCTTATTTGAATATATTAGGTAAAGTTATGCTGCAGCAGCCTTTACCTCCCATCATCCACTGCTGTATTGTGACATCAGTGGATGGTGGAAATATGGGTCATTTTCTCTCTCTGCCTGGGGCTGTCACTATGACCAGGTCTGCTATCAGAAATGAAATCTGACTAAGAGCTTCCCACTTTAAAGGCTTGGTTCAAATTAGTGATAACCAAATGAAGCCTCATGAAGCTTCATGAACCATTTTATTTATATGAGACGGCCATCTAGTGTGCTCAGAGAATTAAGAAAATGGTTCATAAAGCTTCATGAGGCTTCATTTGTCCGTCACTAGCTACAACCCAAATAGTAGATCACCTAACTTCAACTGTTATATTTAGAGACAATATGCGAGAAAGAATTTTCTGTCTCTGCGGCGGAAGACATGTAGGGTTTCTGCTGTCCTGATGTCAATGGGGAGTTCATTCCACCATTGAAAATTCTTCATGAAGCTTCCTTAAGCGCCATTTCAGTTAAAGACGCCAAAATCGGATCAATGTCAAAGCCATCCGTTATTTTGTTGTGTTAACAAAATAAGCAGCTTGGGCGTTTTTTCTGTCTGAGTTTAAGTTTCAACTCGAGATGTTCAGTTACCTTGCACAGCAGCTTGATTCTTGCAGGATCACATATCACATGAAAATACATCCTGTCAGGCTTTGACAGGCTGAACAGCAGAGGACTGAACCAATCAGCGCACGGTGAGGAGCTAATGGCAGCTACAGCGTGTTTTAGCTGTGTGTGACAGCCGTGACTTTTCGTTCTAAACAACAATGGCGGACGTGATAGACGTAGATGGTTCATCCAATCACCTGCCAGGTATTTTTTGAAAGTGCCTGCCCTTTTCCAAACAGTTTCCAAAGACGTCTTCTCACATGTTTTTTTTTTTTTTGTGAACAAACCATCTAGCGCGTCAGGTTAGGCGCTCAGTGTGCTGCTGCAAAAACGCGAGGCGCACAAAGCTGAAAAATGTAACTTGCTCAGCAACGCAAAAGCAGCGAGCAAAACATCTTTTAAACTGACCTTTGTCGATCTGAAATGAAGACAGATTCAGCAACTGCATGGCCTATTTCTTGCTTAAACTGTTTTCAGAAACACGTTTCAGTGAACTATTTTCGTAAAATACGAGATCGTATTCCGAATGAACCACCATTACGGCCGGCTGGAGAAGCCAGACCCACGTGACGCGTTCGTCATTTCCAGTTTCATTTTAGCGCCACCTGCTGTTATGGAGACGTATTACGTCTCGCGCACGCGCAGAACGTACGCTCAAGTCGGCGTTGCTTCGGTGTGTTCCAAGGCACTTTTTGGACCTCGGGGAGCCGACTGATCAGTCCGACTGCCTTTTCTGCCGAAGGTCGGTCGTCGGGTTGGTGTGTCAGGGCCTTAAGAGCCCCTTAAGAGTCATTAATTTACACTTGAAAATATTTCAGACCCCTAATGTAGTTGTAAATACAAATACCAACCTTAATAAAACATTGATAATTAATGGATTTGTCAAATATTTCAAGTTAATAGTTTTGCCATTTTAAATTAAGGGACAGGTTAGGGATGACTACCATGGTGACTTATACTATAACAAACACCTTGTATTGTAGTCAGGTGTTCTGTGTTTTTTCAGGAGTTAGGTATGTTAAGGTTTATTTCATAGTGGCTGTGTGTCTCTCTCACCGTGACTCAGGGTACTTTGTAAGGGTGGCCAGGCTACTGGTGTACATGTGTCCTCCTACGTCGATGTGGACAGGCGCGGTGGTTTTGGTGAGCTGGGCTGGTGTGGGGATGCCGGCGGATCCAAGAGGAGACGCAGGAGACACGGAGACCAGCTGCTGACTGGACATACTGCTGCTGCCACAGCTGTCCTGCGACACAAAACGCACACACACACACACACACACACACACACACACACACACACACACAGTGGTAGTACCAGTATCAAATTATAGTACTATTATAATTAGTATAGTGGCAGTGGTAACAGTAGCAATAGTGTGGCTGTCAGTTGTCAACAGAGGCCAGTCAGACATTTAAATCCCCAATAAATACCATCCAGTAAAAACTATTCTACTTATTTTAGAGATCATAGGCACAATATCTATTTATTTATTTTCAGCTGACTGTTCCGTACGCCCACAAAAGATAAAAATAAACTTCATCCCCACCCCCAACACAGCAGAGGTCCCCTTAGGCCTCTTTCCTGCTCCAACACATGATTGGAGTGTTTTGAGTTTGAACAGGTGAGACGTGAGTAAGACCCAATTGGTAATTAGGGTGTGGCATTAGGCTCGTTTGAGATGAGCCAGGTCTGCGCTGAATCGATCACCGGCGATCGCCGCCTAATGCATGCCGGTTAGATTTGTGTCCGACTTGATCCCGACTTGCTCTGACGTCACGCACACGTGGGCGACGATAACCTCACGAGATCGAGGCGGCCGCAGGTTTGAGACGCAGGCAGCACAGTTGCTCACCACTGACTGCAAGACCCAGGCGGACCCAGGGCATGCTGGGAAACGCCTGGCTCTCAGCCGATCTAACAGCTGATTGGTTCAGAATCGACTCAATATGATGACGTTTTATATAAGCTTTTTATTGTTTTTGAATTGGAGGGATTTGAATTGTTATTTGTCTGATTTAAATGTTTATTCTGTACAAACCACATGTTGTGTGGCCGATAGTTATGTTTAGAAGTCAGAGAGACTAAATCCGTCTGTTGTTAAATAAAATCAGCAACAGATCGCATGTAGAGCATTTTGACAGCTACTCCGTCATAATAAAAACAACTGGAGACTGTGTATAAGCTGATGGGTCTGATAACATTTTATTAAATCGGAATCGGACCTTACAGGATGTGACCTGCTGTTCAGCCTGAAGGCTGCTGGAAAACGGCTGGAAACTGTCCGACTTGACAGCAGGTTTTTGTCACCGCCCCCGGCTTCTGCCGCCTGCTCTCGTCCACTTTACAGGCGTGGCGCAGTTCATCTCGAACGAGTCTCTTTTGAAGGCCAGCGTTCTCCAGGTGGACAAAGTGTGCTAAATGATAGGATTTGTGTGCAGAGTTTAGCATTCTGGAGGCTTGTTGTTTAAACATGACCTTCAAGTTTTCAGAATTATGTGCACAAGTCCATTTGTTGTGAGTATGTAGTACAAAGAGAACTTTCACTTTTTTAAGCTTCAGTGTTTTTCAGCTCGTTGTTTTGGTTTTATGCCCCTCAACTGTTTTGGCTTCAGTCTCACAGCTCTCATCAATCTCATTTTCAGCAGAAGAAGGCAGCTGTTCATGAAGCCATTGTACACCACCTGCTTGGTAGCAAACAGCAGACGGACACAGCTAGAGACTAGCTGGTGGACATACTGTAGTGGAGCATTTAGCAGCTAGAGACAAGAGAATATTGGACTGACATTCGTCAAGTGAGCAGAGACACGACCCAAATTGTTTGCTAATGTTGCTTCATGTCTGCTGGATGTGTAAAACGAGGCAACTTTTTGCAACTTATATGTTAATCTTGTGTTTGGTTCACACCTTGTTCTGTTGCCCCCCCAAGTGGCCAAATAAAACCATCAATGCAACTCGAAGTACTTAATTAGCATAAATTACTGGGGGCTTATAATATACCCCGTTGATATAGTATTTTATTTTGGTTTATATATTTGTCCAGGCCTATAGGACTGCTGTTCCACCAATACAGTCTGACAGGTAAGGCTTCCCTCTGCAAGGAGCCAATCACACTGAAGCCTGTGACATCCTGGGATCCGGCTGGCAGGTCTGACCCACTAGGTCCAGTATGTGTTTTTAGAGAAGTGCTGATGATTCAGAATGATAGCTCCCAGGCAGCCCTGAGGGCTGTTTCACAAAACCAAGATAAGGGATTAAGCCGGGATTTCCCAGTTATCCTGGCTCAATTTAGCCTTGACTCGGTTTCACAAAAGCAGAGGCACCTAAGACTTAGGGTTGCACGATATTGACAAAATGTGATGTTCTGATATCGATTATGAATATTGCGATATTTTTAAACATATGTCAAATTACAAAAGTTATGGGAAAACGCATCAAAATAGATTCCTAACAAATTAAACAAGTTTTTTTTTTTTTTTTTTACAACACAAGGTTTATTTCAACTGACTGTCATATTTGACTGGTACAACATGAATAAATAAATAACGACCATGTCTCCAGAACAGGACATGTTTTACTGGTTGGTCAGTATAAAATAAATCAATAAAGAGAACAGGACACAACTTTCCTTTCTCTTCTCTGATTCGCTCCGTTGTATCTATTTCTTCACTTACACTGTCACTCTGTTGAAATATGCACACACGTGGTACAGTACATAGGGTTTGTCACGTAGTGGACCCGTGCGCTGACGTGCACTAACATGTGCAAGTGGCACGGTAACTGGCCAATGAAATATGATCATTATAGCGTTCCGAGCGGGCTCTAAATCGAACACAACTAAGCCACGCAGCCAACGGACGGGACGCAGCGCTCCACAAAACAAACTAAATGTTGCATACTTATTGTGACACTTTCCGTCGCAACGTGATATTGCGATAACGATATTGAGTTGATTGTTACTGTTATATTGCTGTATGGAGACTGCTGTTCATATTGTTGTTAGAAGTTTGATGAATATATTATGACAGTTGTTGAGATAATTAGGAAAGGCTGATAAAGTTGCCAAATGTGTTTTAAATGAAGTCAGTTACTAAGGGCAATATAGAAAGTGTGTGTGTTTCTATAGTGCACCTTAAATTATTTTAGTTGATTCATTTTTTTTGTATTCTTTAACAATAAAGGATTTCATAAATTGGCGTTCTTAGCACACAATTTGTGTTGTCGAGTAAACTGGGACTATAATTTGGGAGGATTGTACTATTATAAAAAAAACTCCCTAATTGTACAATCCTTAATTATAGTCTTAGTTCACTGAACCAATATCTACTGTATATAGTGTAGACGACTGTACTTTCATGTAACAACAGGGAGAGGACACCCCAATGGTTTTTGACCTTATATTCTGCTGAAGGGAAATAACTGATGAATATACTCTGTTACATTCATGTTTACAGTGTGCATTATAGTTATCACTTAATTATCTTTATAGTTTCTAGATTTTAGAGTCTACAACTGTTCATTCGTGCAAATGATTAGTAGCCTAATCATTGAATGGTATGATTATGACAGTTTCAATTCAGAGCAGTGGTCAGTTAATGTATATTTTTAGGCTACGTACGCATTCAGTCAGTCCGCGATCGTCTGCTACGCTTTCTCTCGCTGTTTCATTACAGCGCCCATGTTTCTTGTTTTTTACAAATAATGTGTTTCACCTTATCATACTTCCACAAGAAGCTGCTGCTCACTCTGTATAAAGTATGAACAATGTGTATTCTCCATTTTAGCATCAGTAAATCTGTGATCGACTTCTTGCTAAGGAAAGCCGTGAATGCGCATCTATCTGAATTACTTCAGCCTGGCTCGACCTAGACGCTCCTCCTCAGCCTGGCTTGGCCTTCGTGAAACGCACCAAGCCAGGATGCACAGATTAGACTAGGTCAAGCCTCGCTTTATCGCTTATCCTGGATTTCTAAATTCTGCTTTTGTGAAACAGCCCCCAGGACTGCCAGATAATGTCAGGATCCTGACAGGGAGTAAAGAAACACAATGACAGTCTGTCAGACACATAGATATGCCTTTGCTCTGTCAGAGCACCAGCTATTCCAGATTGCCTTGTAGGCTACTTTACAATGCCAGGTGCCTGGCAAGAGGAAAAGCGTTAGGCTCAGACAGAAGCAACTGGCCGGCCGGTTGGAGGCCAGTGCCTGACAGGATGAGAACAAAGGTCTTCTAGACTGGTGTGCCAAACTGCTCTCTTCAAACCTGTTCAGTTATTCATTGTCTTATGTTCAACTCTAAAGCGCGATTAACGCTTCTGCGGAGGCTCCGCGCATAGCTTTCACCGTAGCCTACGTAAGTGGCCTGAAGTTTATACTTGTGTGTTGGTGTGTGCGTCGATCTCTTGAAGAGAATAGCAGGGTGTGTGTGTGTGTGTGTGTGTGCGTGTGTGTGTGTGTGTGTGTGGTAGAGCGAGTGACGGTGATTATCTTCAGAGCGAGTAGTGACTCTAGAGTCATAGTGAGAGTAACAAAGTGTCTCCCCTGTTCTTTCTGACCACGGTGGGAAATCTGGAGCAGGAAAAGTTAACCCTCTCCTTGATTTCATGTTGTTTATGGAGAAGGAGAACCAGGAAATGAGTCGGGGGGGGGGAAATGCAACGCTACCAAGCCACGGCCGAGCAGACCAATCAAAGTTGTTGCGGGCTGCGTCGCTGTGACGTGTGGTTACGTTTTTGGAGAGATGCACGTCAGGCTACGGCGTAGGATTCGTATCTCCACGTAGCTACATACTGTACGTACCCACAGCGTCGATTAACGCAGAAGCATAGATTGGCCTTAAGTCTCGCAAGATCAGATCTCAAGTCCTTGACCTGAAGTCTGGTTGAGTTATTCTCTGAACGGTTCTCTGTTTGCCCACCCAGAACAACAGCATTATCAGGTTTATGGCCACTTGGCAGTTTATAGTCTCATTAATGTGTGTATTATGAGAATAATTAGTATCCATAACTTTTCATTAACACAATTTTTTTTCCAACAAGCTGAAAACATGACTCGCATAATATCACTTTATAAAGATTTTGGGGCGAACATATTAACAAACTTTTGCCTATTTACACATCCAGCAGTCAACATTAGCATTGATTTAGAGTCATGTTTGTGTCCACCTGATGAATGTCTGTCCAATATTCTCTCTCCTTTAGCTGTTTCTGTCTCCACCAACTCCAGAGGGTATACATCTGTCTCTTTAGCTGCTAAATGCTCCACTATGTTTCACCAGATAGTCTCTAAACACACTGTTAAAACAAAATATCTATTAGTGCAGCTTTAAAGGTGCTCTAAGCGATGTTGGGTGACGGCACTTCTTGTTGACGTTTAAAGTATTGTCAAACAAAGCGGAGGCTAGCTCGCCCCTCCCTCCTCCTCATCCCGTCCCCTCCCCCTCCCTTCCGTGCTTCCTGAAAAAAATCATGAACGCGCATTGTGGAAGTAGCCTATGTGCTAACGCTGCTGCGGTGATGGCTCAACCAAATCCTTCTTGTCGGTTATTGGCTGGGACACTGTTTGTTATGTTTGGTGGTGCAGGTTGGCGCAGTTTGTTTTTGTTGCCGTTTGTGGAGCCTGGGCTGTCTACAGAGACCACGTTTTTTTTTTTTTTTTACAGTGTGTTCAGGGGACAGGCAGCTAGCGGGTAGTGAGGAGATGTTTGCTGTATGTGACAAAAAATGTTGTAGCCTAAAAAACGCGTGACATCGCTTAGAGCACGTACATACAGAGTTAATGTACTGTATAATGTTTAAGTGATTATAGCACATTTAAAATGACTATGAAGGCACAAGTTGAACATTTACACATTTTACACATAGAGGCTTTAAATGTGTAAAGTTTTCGACCGTTATCAGTAGACTATGTATGGTCAGGACTGTGCCAATTCTCCACTAAAGTTTTCCACTAAACATGGGTAAACTAATCCAGAAATTGATCTTTTAAAAAGTATAAACATGTAAACTAGGCTTATCCCCTTTCATTATTTCTATAACACTTTGATACAAAACTGTAAAACAAAAAAAACTAAAAATGGCAGCTTTGAGGCCAAATAAGTAACGTAAAATAACTTTCTTGTAAAAAAATACAGTAATTTTCCAAAATTAAAAAGCTTAAATTGTACACTTACTAATTTACAGTATTACATTTTTTTATAGGCTTTTCTGCCTTTAAGATGATAGGACAGCTTAGGTGAGACATGCAGGAAATCGTCACATGGTGGACTCGAACCGTGGAGCTCTGCGTCGAAGGATAAGCCTCTCAGTATAGGGGCGCTCTACCCACTGAACCAACTTGGCCACATTAAACTTGTATAAGTTTAATGTGGCCAAGTGTAACAGTTTAATCTATTAAATAAAAGATACATATTTTTAAAATGTTGATACATTTGCAAATGTATTTTAACATTTTTTATTAATTAATACATTTTCTTTAAAAATCTAAATGCTATGGTTTTTCACAGTTGTGTGTTTTTCATGTTCTTTTACCATAGACATGTAAACTCACAGTGTGTTTTTTGTAGTTTTTGGATCTTTTTGTGTTTTTTACAAATAGGAAGAATATGTCAAATAAAACAGAATAGTGCGGCCTGTGCACTTTATTTATCGGCTATAGAATACGTCCTCCTTAAAAGAGAGGTGGTGTGTGGACATCTCCAGAACTTTTGTAAGACCTTCATTTGTCATAATAAACTTTCTGTGCGCAGTATGTTACTCACGCGCTGCTGAGGCACGCTGCGGCGGATTTTACGCACGAGCTGTTAACACACAGGCTGCTGGAGAAGAGAAACGATTACGTGTCCTCTGTTACCTGTGTGGACACGGCGGCCGGGGAGCGCACACCGGGCTGCGGATGACTGTGGGACTCCGGGACTCTTGCAGGCTCAGGCTCGCTCTCCTTCCGCTCCATAGGCGATGGCGCGCGTGTCCCGGGGCGAACGCACAGCCTCTTGGCGTACGGAGCCCCCGGGTCCTCCTCGGCGCGGACCCTGTCGGCTGTTTCTGTGTGTATCGCTGTCCGCGGCGGCTTCACGTCCGCGACGTCGGTCACCCGCCGGAGGTACGGGATCACAAGCTGCAGGTGGGACCGCGCGTGGCCGTTTCCCGTTTCCGAGGCAACGCAAAGCGTCGTCGTCGGCCTGGAGCTCGCGACGCCCACGATGCTGTTGAGCGTTGCTATGGAGACGGCGCCGATGCAATGGTTGGTGTAGGTTTTGGAGAGCTTGGCAGCGCGCGACAACATCTGCATCCTGGTGCCCAACAGGTTCTTCCCGATAGCTTTGTTCTCGTACCACGTCACGTCGCTCGCGCAGCAGTGGTCCCGGGGCCGCTGGAAGAACGCCCCGCACAGCGGGTTCCGTTTGGACACGTAGCGGACGAAGCTGGCGTACGGACACTGCTCCGAGCCCGTCTCGTACATCCGCGGCAGGGTGTCCTCGTCTGCGTCCGGACGCTTCTTGGTCCAAGCGGCGGAGCGGGACTTGTGGTACGGCCCCAGAGCTTTAAAGTAGACAAACTTTCTCCCGTCCTCATCCACCGCCAGCCCGAACGAGTCCTCCTCCAGCTCCCGCTGGTTCTCGCGGCCCCGGGTGCAGAAATACATGCAGGTCTCGAACCAGACTTTGTTGAGCAGCCCGAACGGCGTGTCGCTCTTGAACACAGAGGACTCGTAGAGTTTCCGCAGGTCCGAGCGCGTGATGGCCTGTTTCTGCACCACGGGCCCGGCGCCCTGCTCCTCCAGCCGCCGGATGACCGCGGCCAGGGTCAGGTTGGCGCTGCGCAGCTCCGGGTCCTTGGTGAGGTCCAGGGTGCGGCAGTAGGGCGGCTCGTTCAGGTACCGGTTCAGGGAGCTCCGGATGCTGATGAGGGACGACTTGCTGTACAGCTGTCCACTCTTGGAGCGCGCCTCCGCGTAAAAGGAGCGCAGCACCGCGCACAGCGCGTCCTTGTCCAGAGTTTCAAAGTCTGGACTTTGGGCTTTCTCGCTGAGGTACTCCCGGAAGATCCTCACCGCGTACCGGGTGGCCAGGCGCGTGTTCTCGCTCAGCCTGTTCCGCTCCGACCGCTGCAGCTCTCCCTCCAGGTGAGACTCCATCCCGGCGGGCATGCTGCCGCTGCACGGCTCCTCCTCTCCCCGGTCCATACTCCGCATAAGGACCGCCTGCATCTCCGCGGAGGAACCGCTGGAGTCCAGCACCGTGCCACCTGACTCCCACTCCAGCTCCGCACCATCTCTGTCGGACTCCTCGTCCTCTTCATCCCCGGTGATCTGGACCTCCTGGATTTCATCTTCATCCTCTTCCTCCTCCTCCTCCCCCTCCTCCCCGCTCCTGTCGGGGCAGCTCAGCTGCTCCTGCTCCGTGTCTCCGCTGCCAGGCATTCTCGCCATATTGCGGTCTGTGAAGCAGTCCTCCGGCAGCGCGCATGCGCTATATTGGACCGCAGCACTGAAAGCCTTTTGTGTTTAAGTGACCTTCAGCCGTGCACGCGGCTTTTTAAGGCACGGGGAGCGAGCGCAGCGGGAGGGTAGATTTGGAAGCGCGCTCCCTGCCGAAAAGGCTGCAGTATTGGACTGCATATTGGACCAGCAGTGTGATGTGGTGGGGAACAGCACTGCACGAGCGTCACCTCCAGTATCATCATCTTCAGCCAAACAGACACTGTTAGTTTCGCTTCTAAATCACTTTGATACATTATATGACGAGTAGGACTGTATGATTAAAGACACAAGCTACACATCCATTCAGCAGATTAACTAGGGGACTGAGTTCAGGCTATTTCCCGTTTGGTACCTCAACTCATATTAAACTATTTGCAAAAAGACAGAGGAAGACTACATGCAGTCAGTAGTGACTGAGAACATCAAATCAAAGCATCATCACACATGCACACACACCATTTTGCTATCATTATGACAAATCAGTGTTTTACCTTTTGTGCTTGTTTTAATAGTTATATTACATGTGTTCATGTTCATGCTGCATAAGTTATACTTAGTTATTTGTCTGTTTAGCATAAGTTACATATGCATGATATTGGCTCGTGTGTGTTTGTGTGAGTGAACTTACTGTATGGGTATTCAGCTTGGGACTTATGATGCAATCTGGTGGCTTTCAAAAAATAGTAGAACTGGAACTAGAACATATAAAGGAGATATCCACATGTGTACTTTTATAACCACCAAAACAAGCAAATAAGATGAAAAAAATGCACAAAGTAGATTTGTAATAATTGAGAATTAACTATAAATTAATTGCGGTCTTTGCACATGAAAAAGCACATGGAAGGGAATAAACATGACATGTTTTTACATTTGATAAAAATGAGGGAATAAACAGGAGAGCAGAACATCAGAGTGTATTAAGGAGCACATGTGGAAGATTACTAGTGGGGCAAAGTGCGCCTCAGACCCCAAGGGGTCCCATGCCACTGTGTGTAAGTTTTTAGTCATTTCACTTTAGAAATTACAAACATCATCATTTGTGTAATTCATGGCTCAATTCAAACAGGATCAAAAATGATTTGTCTCTCCCCATTGACAACAGTAATTATTTTTTTAAAGAAATAAGATCCCTGGGATCCACCGGAAGGGGAGTGACTTTGCCTCTCTATACAGTTAGGCCTCCTGCTGGCTGCGTGGCGTGAGCCCGTCAGCTGCGTGGCGTGTCCGTTTTTTTATATCGGCTCCCATGTTAACAGGTTAAAGCTTGCACACCACCTGCGTGACACGCACGTCTCAACCTCGACTCGAGCTGCGCCGAAAACGCATACATGCTAGAAATAGAACCAACGCCTATTTTTCATGCGAGACGCAAGCGTGTTGGAAGCGTTTCCTAGCAAAATGACACAAATACATTTAACAAATGACATTTTGACGTTTGAAAGTCTCTAGGTTTTGACAGAAATGCAGATATAAATGTAATTTAAAAAAAAAAATAATAATAATTATCGATTTTCAAATATTGCACCTGTCAATACAGAACGAAATATTCTGTAGCCTATTTTGCCGTCAATACAGCCGATGTTGTCGCTATTATTTCATTTTATCAATGGAAAACATACATGTGTACAGACAAGGCTAACAGCAGCAGCACCGCGTCAGACACGTTTCTGGTGTGCAATGACATAGAAAACGCCACGCAGACACCACGCAACAGAAACGCCAAGCTCTTATACTTCTTTTTGGAGCCAATGGAGTCGTCCCCTGTTGGAAGTTAGATAGAATGCAGGTTTAAGGCTTCGACTTCACCATTGACTTCACTTTTCAGACCTGGTAGTTGCTGCTTGGTTAACTGCTTGAGACCTGAACAAGACATTTTGATCTGATCAGAATTACAGGCCTGTAACACTGTAAGTGCTACTGCAAATATTCATCTTTTCATGGAATGATTTACCAAGCCTTTGTGAAATGTATTAGGCAGCCAGAGGACATGTTATCTTTACTCCTCTTAGACTTTCACTTGAACCGATAATTTAAAAGTGGAGTCCTTGACTCTAATCCAATCATTTTGTGAAATTCAGCAAATATCTCTCCATGGTCTGCTTGCTGTCTGTTCTGTGTGCGCTGAAAATGGGAAACAAACAAAACAACACTCGTGCACAGGACAGGGAAGAGGCCATGATGTGTAAAGAGAAAGGCAGTGGGAGTGAGCGAGAGGGACGGTAGATCTGACACATGCTAACGTTCTGAAGGAGCAGTGATGGGACTGCACCTTTAAGGCACAGAGAGCAGTAGGTTTAGTGGGGGTGTCAGCAGGGGGTCCAACAGCAAAATTTTGGCCTTGGAATATGTTAATCAATCCATGCCTGGAAGATTTCTAGTATTATTAGACTGATGTTTGACGAAATCTCATCAATAATCAATGGAGCTCTCTTCATGCCTCTTCATTCAAGTATAATGTGAATGATACTCTATTCAATAAGCAAACCTGATGCTACAATGTGAAACATGTTGTTGGGTCACAGATTTAAAAAAAAGCAAAAGATTTCATTCTAAACAATTAAGTTTATCTGGACATTTAGCACACGTGTGTGGGATGTTTTGTGCGTAGATTTATAGAAACCGTGACATTGTTGCTAAACCTCTATAAAAGTCAGTTCACAGTCATGGGGAGTACCAGCCTGTGAAAAGAGTTGAACAAATCGGTTCTGTGGCTCTGCTGGAGCTTTGTCAAGTCCTGAGAAAATAACTTAAGTGACATGTACTGCATTTAGACGTTTGGAAACGACACATTTTTATCGAAAGCCTGCATTACAAACTGGGGATGAGGTTCTAAATTCATTCTTGGCCTTGGAAACAGCAGTTGACAAAACATTCTTACCAAAATATCCATTTAGTAGCTGTTCTGGAGATTTCAATCAGATCACATAATCTTCACCAGAAGTGATGTGGACATGATGGATGTAGTCCCCCAACTTAATGGAAGTGTAATGCTAAACTGCTGGAGTAGCCCTTTAACACTCTCAACTGTATATTTTTATAAGATTAATGTAGACCTTTTTCCCAAATGGCTTATCATTGAGCAGTCATACTGTCATCACTTTTTATAGGGTAATACATTATTGAGCATTGATCATACATAGTCAAAATCCATGTAACATTATTAAACCAGGCTGTTCTCATGAAGCATTTGTATATATATAACTTTGAAAAGTAAAGCAATGTAATCTGTATGTAGTCCACGTATTTACTACTGTCCGCATAGTCTATATCGAGGACGTTTCATTTACAGAATAGTCCCAGTGCCGCCTGAAGTTCTGCTGGATGTCCTTCATTTTTGGCTGGATGTCCGTTACCTTCATCTTTTTTTGTGTTGGCGTTCTAAACGCCGGTGGATTTCTGAGGACTATGGTTAACTGCTCCTCAGATCTCTGCAGGGTAAATCCAGACAGCTAGCTAGACTATCTGTTCAATCTGAGTTTTCTGTTGACTAAAACAACTTTTGAACGTACACACGTTCCACCAAAACAAGTTCCTTCCCGAGGCTATTTTGCAGAGGCACCATTGCTCCGTCCGGTGCTTAGCGCCGCCTTGGACAATTGTGATTGGTTTAAAGAAATGGCAATAAACCAGCCAGATCTTCCTCTGCGGCACTGTGAAGGAAGGTTTGGCAATGCGAGACTACTGTCAGCACCGCATTGACTGCTGCTGTATAAGAACGTTAAGATCCACATAGTGAGGAGGTCGGGGTGGATGGATTGGTCCTAAAAAACTGCGCTTTCAAGCGGTGGAGCGAAGTTCATGTCCCGGAGAAAGTTAAGGAGAAAACACAGGACTTTCACCCAGGAAACGGGTGTCCGTATCCCGGGATTGTTTTAATCCAAACCACAATCTTTTTTCTAATCTTAACTAGTCGATTTGGTGCCTAAACATAACTGTCATTGCCGCATATCGGCAGTGTTGTAGTCAAGACCACCTAAACCGAGACCAAGTCAACACCAAGACCAGAGTGTATCGAGACCGAGACAAGACCAAGACCAGACCAGTGCGAGTCCCACACTGCATTAAAAGATAAAGTGTGGAAAATCCTAACCGTAGGCACTCCTCAAATTGATCTGAAAGATCCCAGCTGTCTGAGTCAGTGTTACATTGCAGAATCCATTTTTAGATGCTGTTTTGCAAATAAAATCCTTATGGTTAAGGAATGACCAAATGTTATTACCGAGGATTTGGCTGACATCTCCCAGACAGCCAGAGCTTCTCCTGTCTGCCTTTTCATTCCCTTTCTTGGGAATGTGAGTTAAGGGAGCGGGGAGAGGGGGTTAACAGGAACACATTTAAAGTTAGAAATGAGTCAAATTCTTGGTTGCATTTGAAGCAGGAAGTTTTACATCCAATCACAGTAATGATGTTGACACATGACTCCGACAGTGCACAGGCAATTTAGTGATATCCCTCCAGTTGTGGTCTTGACCGGTCTTGAACAAAAATCCAGAGTCCTCTTTATCTGAGAGTGACAGACTGAGTAAAAATGCGGTCTCGAGTTCTACTAATCTGGCTATCACCAGACCAAGCTCAATCTTTTAAGATTGAACATTAGTCTGGGGAGTCTGCTCTGTATTTTCTACTGCACAAGAGGCGTGATCAACGGGCATAGTTCAAATGACTCTGTACGCAATTGGATAGTCCTTCAACCAATCAGACCAACGATCCGGGTGACGTAGCAGCGACAGCGGCATCAACGGGTTGCTGCGCTTCGGTGGCCATCATGTTGAATGTAAACAAGAAGCTGCTTGGTCGCGTCTCTATCGTCATCGTGTTAAACAGGATAAAAAAGTGTACAGGTTGCAGGGCCTGAGCTGCAGGGCGAAATCAAATCGCCGGCAGATCGGGCCGGGTTTACCCAGTCTAGAGTTCTACAGCACTTCATGACGCTCACCTTTTGTTGGCTAAACTCAACTGTAACGGCTTCTGAAAGGACCATCACCTCCTGGTGCTCTGTAACTTGCTCACAGTCTCCTTCTCTCGACTAAATTTAACTGTAAAGACCACTAAACTTTACTGTCATGTGACCGGTCGTCACCGTCGTGACTGGCCAGCGGTTGCAGTAATTTTGTAGGATATCATACGAACCCGCTAATGAGAATGCGTTGATTAGGAACATGAAAGACACATTAGTAAAAGACCCCTCACAATCCAACACAGTAATGACACTGACACATTGATAGTTTTGTTCAAATGCATGCATTTGGTCTCTTATCTGGGCTCTAGTGCTGGAAGAAAGTAGCATTGATCATTTGTGTCTAAGATACCCTTTTTTTGATGTGCAGTTACAGGCTGTTAGCAGTTATTTCAGCAGCTTATTAATATAGTATCCCATCATGCTCTATGCCTGCTCCCAGCTAAGAGCACTTGTTCCTCCCCTGGGCAAACATGACCTTGATATACAGTCTGCACTCCATGCGCTGCCCTCATTGCTGTTTGGACGACATCAACTTATTATCTCATTATGTCTGCTGCACTACAGATTCCTCTTCTTGTAAACCTGATGTGTGGGTTGATGTTATTGATGTGTTGGTTGATACTGGAGCAGGACCTGTGACACATCAGAACACGTCAGAACAGAACAAGAAAACCTTAGAGTTATCGTAAAGTTCCACATAACTATGCTATATTTTAGTGTAAGTTAAACATAAACAATATAATGTACTTTTCACAAGAGAAGAAATCCATCCTGTCTAAGCTTTGAGAACTGCATGCCCTTCGAGCGAGCGTGCACAGCTAAAGTGAAAACTGCCGGACATTGTAAAGTACTGTTTGAAAACAAGTCTTCTTTACAAGAAGCCGCCTAGGCCAAATTTAAATGCTTGACTTGCACATACATGTACACCGTACACATACCACATATGTATGTGTGCATAAGTATGTACAGTATGTACAGTATGTACTGTATGTGCGTCGGAGTGGAAGGCTGGGTCAAACAAACTCGTGACTTTCACCCAGGAGACCAGTGTTCATTTAACTTGTATACGTCCATAATTTAATTTACGTATCTATATTTATTTTAACTAGGGCTGTCAATCGATTAAAAATTTAATCTAATTAATTACATACTCTGTGAATAATTAATCCAAATTAATCGCATACCTAATTAACGGTGCCTGAAACGATACTTTTTAAGAAAGTAAAAAAAGAAAAGAAAAAAAAAGGGTACTAAACAACAATCGGTGACATTAAAGAACGGCTTGTTTATTGCTAAGGCCATAAGGTCAAAATTAAATGATTTAATAATAATGTATATATATATATATAATAATATTATATATATTATAATGTATGTATAATGTAATTGTATATGTAACAATAACAATAACTTATTTCACGAGTAAATTGCTGTTGAACGACAAAAACAACCACCAGAAGGGAAAAGGACATTTACAATAACTTCAAATGCACCACGAGGCTGTAGTTTACCAGTTTCATTGAACGCACCGTCTGTGTTGTTTCTTCGACGGCAGCTGCAGATTGTTACATCCCGGTGTTGAATCCTCTACAGTAAAACACAGTCAAACTTTACACCGTTTAGCGTTAGCTGTCAGCATTTTAACCGTGTTTAATCCAGCTACTAGCTAGCTGTAGGCTAACGTTAGCTGCTGTCGAGTATAGCGTTAACTAGCGTAACGTGCAGCGGTGTTTGTGTTACTTGTATCGTCTGTTTAAGAGCATCAGAGAGAAGCGCAGACATATCAGTGGCACCAGATTTCGGTAGCCAGGGTTGGCAGGAAGAAGATTTTTACAAGTAAATGTTCAAATTAATAATCCAGGCAGAACATTCTCATCTCCCTCCTTCATTTTACAGTCGAATGGTGGCTAGAACGGCTCCGGGTCAAACGTCAATATAGAATGGATTAATCTGCGTTATTTTTTTTAACGCGTTATTTTGACAGCCCTAATTTTAACCCAAACAAAATAATGTCACGAAATAACAAAATAAAGGCCTAAAAATGATCTTAAAATAAATAAAGAAAGAAAAAGTCCCAAAAGATGACTTCGCACAGGAGACGAACACAGGTCTCCTGGGTGAAGACCCGGGTTTGTTTGACCCAGCCATCCACCCTGGCCTCCTGGATGCCAGGTTTCCCTGATTAATCTCTCAGTATTTCTGAGGGTCAACTCTTTAGTTTCTTAATCAATGTGTTTTAAAGCATTTCAGACAGTTATACTAAAATGTAACTCTAATAATAGGTTTTTAAAAATGAATGTGAAGTATCAGTATTTGAGAGCATTTCAATAGTGTGTGAGAGCATTTCACGTGTATGCGTATGAGGTTTCAGTATAGTATGTGAGCGTATAATTGTTCAGCGCTAAACAGTTATACATGTAAAAGCTTTTTAGCACTGTGTGTAAGAGCATTTCACTTGTATGTGTGTGAGGTAATTGTGAATAATGTCCCAGACGGCCCCTCATAAAATAAACGATGTGCTGATAACAACATTTGATTCCTATCACAGTTTGATTTGAAGTGTCCTTCCGGAGTGTTAAGGGAATGCATTATTCTACAGAACTGAATGTAGCTGCAGAGGAATGCATCCCCTGTTATTTCAGCTTAGGTCATTATTAAAGGTATGAAATTCACACTGTTGAGTCAAAATGGCCCAAAGTATGTGCTGATAAAACCATACGATTCACAGATCTCTAGAAAAATAAAGTTACAGTGCAGTTGCATTGTTTGGTACACCCCCTCCTGACCAGGAGAGTGTTCCATTCATGGAATCTACGCAAGCCAAAGCATTCCAAAATATGAGCTGGTAACATTGTTTGATCCCAAAGTGTCTGAAAAGAAACTCAAACCTATCCTCGGCACGTTGTACGTAGCACAGGGAGAGCTCAACAAAAGATGTGACAATTGCTAACAATGTCAGGCGCCATATTAAAAACTAGTTTTAGTGCCCACCATCACACAAATTGCAACAATCAAATTACAACACTGATAGTATCAGTAGCAACCAAAAGTCATTAATAATAATATAAATTGCCTCATAATCTGTTCATGTGTAACAGCAATTAGACATAAACCTGATTTTAACTCAGATGTCAATGGGGAGACACCATGTAGGAATGTTAATATCGTACTATGAAAATGTGTTTTGAATCCTTGTGTAAATGGAGCTGAAGAGTCACCGAAAAGCAAAAATCATTTGACATTATGTGATATTCTGAAGCAGGCCGAACTGAGAAAGCAGCAGCAGCCTCTCAGAGTCTTTCTGTGGCTGTGGTCTTTGTCAGTGTGTTCCTGCTCTGGGGGTTGTCACCAGGAAGCCCGAGACACTTCACAGGCACGGACGCCCCCACATTTTAATTCTTGTTAGCCGAGCCTGCTTCAGACATTGCGACCCAATTAGCAATTAGCCAGCCTTTTTACGTGGAGACCCTTGCTGTGGTGTGGGATCCTGGCCTGATTTGTATGCACTTTGTGCAGATGCTGATAAGAGCAGCCCAATTACATGTGCAGTTCTTTTTAAATTTCATTTTATGATGATTTGCATGCCAGGACTGCTGCAGGGCTAGGGGAAATAACACAGTCTGTCTTCAAAAGGAGATCTGTACACCAAGCACAGCAAAATGTGTAGGACTGGGATTTTTTTTGTACAGGCAGGTAATTTGCTCCCTGACTAATCTGCAGAGATAGGGAGAAGTTCAGAAAAAAGCACTTACACAAAGAACAAGCTTTAGCTTGGAGGCTTGTCAGAAACCTGAAGAAATTTACACTGAGGTGTAATAGCAAGATGAGGATTTGCACCAAACTCAGAGGCGAGGAGATGATGTGTGTACACGTTTGCTTGTGAGTTCATTTAGAGCAAGCTAATACCAGTATATGTGTGTGTGTGTGTATGTGTGTGTGTGTGTGTGCGCACATGTATCTTAGGATAATTCATTTACTGGATATGAGACATATGCGAATGTGTTATACTGAAGTGTGCGTGTTTGTATCGGATGAGGAGTGTAGGTGGAGGCTAGATGAGGTTAAAACTGAAGTACTTTGTAGTAAGCCAAATTCAAACATTTTTGACACACTTTCACAATAATCCGTCAACACAAAACAGTGATTTTCCTCCCAATTTGAGTTTTAGTTCTGCAAAAACATTCTCATAGGTGCAGTAGAGTTTTCCTCTCTACTTAGTGAATGGTCAAACTACCATATAGGTGAGCTAACAGTATATGAAATTGATGTTCTGCTACTTAATTAGGCAACTGCTTAACCAAGGATTTATGATCTCACCACTAGGACGGATGGAGTCGCGGACTGTGAGTGTAGAATCTCCTCAACGCAACTTATTTATTATTTGTTTCGTAATTTTCAAGTGAGATCATGCTCAAAAGCACAAGCTGACTCTTGCAACTGTGCGATATTGCACGTCTGTGATCAGTTAAATGTTTTTTAATGTAGAGGAGTTTTCACTAGGGCTGTCAATCGATTAAAAAATGTAATCTAATTACATACTCTGTGATTAATTAATTGAAATTAATCGCATACATAATTAACGGTGCCTGAACCGATACTTTTTAAGAAAGTAAAAAAAGAAAAGAAAAAAAAGGGTACTAAACAACAGTTGGTGACATTAAAGAACGGCTTGTTTATTGCTGAGGCCATAAGGTCAAAATTAAATGATTTAATAATAATGTATAACAATAACAATAACTTATTTCACTAGTAAATTGCTGTTGAACGACAAAAACAACAACCAGATAGGAAAAGGACATTTACAATAACTTCAAATGCACCACGAGGCTGTAGTTTACCAGTTTCATTGAACGCACCGTCTGTGTTGTTTCTCCGACGGCAGCTTCAGATTGTTACATCCCGGTGTTGAATCCTCTACAGCAAAACACAGTCAAACTTTACACCGTTTAGCGTTAGCTGTCAGCATTGTAACCGTGTTTAATCCAGCTACTAGCTAGCGGTAGGCTAACGTTAGCTGCTGTCGAGTATAGTTTTAACTAGTGTCACGTGCAGCGGTGTTTGTGTTTCAGAGCATCAGAGAAAAGCGCAGACATATCAGTGGCACCAGACTCGAAAATTCACGGAGGTTGCCAGGTTGAGAACACAACATCCACAACAATTTTGCTTAGACACTAGTCTCACATAGCCAGACGTTACTCCACAGTGCAGCAGAGTAGCTAATTTTAGATACTTTCTTGGCTTAAAATGAGTTTGTCGGCTACGGCCGCTGAACAGACTACACTGTTGTTTTGCCAGAGTTAAATTGCATGTTTCCATTATGAGGAAGTCAAACTTGCGGTTTCTGTCATAGGTCTGTCACGGTGGTTGTAAACAGCCGTGGCCCGCTTGCCTGGTCCTCCGGTAACGTTAGCAGTTATGGCGTGTTAGCATGGAGGCGTTAGCCAGGACCAGTCGGGATCATTTCACTGGCTGTGTCTCAATTGTGTTTGCTAGTAACTAACTCCAGTACTCTATATAATTCAATGTGAGTACACAAATGTTGAAATGACTGAAAATGCCCGTCCCTAGTAGCCGTGATAAATTAGCCTGAAGCTTAATGCTTACCTATTCAGGAGGAAATTAGTCACCTCGGGGTCCTTTTGGGCTCTAAGCTGTCTCCATCTTTCAAACACATCTCCAATATTGACCCGGAATTTATTACATCTCTGGTCATGCAACTGTTAGAAACATGCCAAGGTTTTTTAGGTCGGGTAAAATCTATCTCTATCTCCTGTTCAGGGGTGCTGCTTCCATGGCTGTACTAACGTTACAGCCGTAGCGTGCTGGGCAGTTGATACCAACATACAGGCCTAAAAACAAACAGACATTCCATCACGGAACGGGAATTTCGAAAGGAGAAAATACTGGCATTGGCATTATTACAAAGATAGTATTTCAACTTAGCATGTTTCATTCAAATCTGATGACATATTGTGTTCATTTTTGGATTTAATACAGTACATATATTACATATTGCACCTTTAGGAGCCAACAACACACTCAGCCTAGAAAACTGTGTGCTGCTCTGACAGAAGCCTTTTAACGGTCCACTTTTCCTGGCTGTTTAGTTTTTTTTTTAGAGATGTACTGTTTTATGGTAACAATACATTCTGATTCTACAACTTCAGCATTTTTCAAGTCCATGATTGGCTTTATTGCCATTGAATCCAAAAAAGCGTGACTCCATCTCCCCACGGGCTTAATCCAAGGCACTGATATACAGTCTCTGGGAATCGGTTTTGTAGTTGGCCTTTAATCTGTCTGTTCTTCATCTCCATATAAGTCGAAGTTTATATTGACTTGGCGCCTGCGTTTCGTTGGAATGGTGGTAAATGTGGCAGTGTCACTCGCTGTAACTGAAAAAGTTGTAGAGGGGGTTACATATACTGAAGAAGTTGGATACAGTACACCAAGCCAGCACTGAGAGGCCCAGGAGGTTTTAAGCCTTTGTTGAAGATCCTTTAAAGTTTGCTTGTCCTGTTAGTGTGACTATAAAATGTGATTATGTTAGATTTAGGTTTAGGTTAGATTTGTATTTTTTCTCTCTTTGTAAAAACAATAATACATTAACTTTGTCCCTGTTTACATGCTTTCATTTGCCTCAACACTTTGCCTGTTTTAATGTAATTAAGATGTAATGTAACAGACTGGTAACAGCAGTGATATTTTAAACTGTATCCTCTCAGGAGTTTGGTCTGTAGCTCCAGAAACATGCATCTCTAAGCATCTATCTGTGCAGAGAGCAAGCCGTCACTTTGTCTTAAATGGATCTATGATACATTATTAATAACCTGACAAACTACTGGCTGGCCTGAAGCAACACATCCAAATATGTGCTTAGCCAAACACAAAACACACAAAGAGAGGGGTGTGTGTGTGTGTGTGTGTGTGTGTGTGTGTGTGTGTGTGTGTGTGTATGTGTCCCATCATGGGGACAAATAGTGTTCACAGTCACATTTTGGGGACCCACCTCCCATTTGGGATCATTGCAAGATATACAATCTGCACACTGCACAACAATGTGATCTTCATCAGGCACAAACAGACTAATAAACGATGATGATGATATCCAAAATCTATAAATATGACCATTCTTAAGAGTGGCCAGCCACTCCCTGCTGAGAGGACCTAATCAGGCAAACCTGGCATGTACTCTCCTTGATTGAGGTGTGAGCAGCTGACAGATCACAGACAGAACCAGAGCTAAAATACTATGAACCCATAAACCAACTAAACAGGCCTGTGCCATTTTCTACACACCAAATGATAATGTATCCAATAAACTGAAATATTATACAGAAATTAAGGATTAAGCAGACACAAAACATTGTTAATGTTGGGAACTAGGGCCTAGTGAAAAGGGAAAAAAGACTTTTCAGTACATACTCCATGGTCCCTAATTACTTCATGATTATATTATGTAGCTACTGTTTATTCAGGAATTCACAATGAGTACGAGAGATAGCAGGATGTTATGAACACAAGAGGGACACGCAACGGTGCCTCTGCAAAATAGCTTCGGGCAGTGGTGCAACTACCCAGTTTCAGAGGGGTATGCAGCAACAATTTTGCCCCCCCCCCCAAAAAAAAGTGCCGGACATCATTATGTATGGGCTTTAAATAATAAAGGTTTATTTTAAAGTATATCAGCGACGTTAACGGTTGCCCAAATTGTGACAATTGGCAACCTAATCATCACCCCTGGTTGATGTGATTTGAGTGGTGAGTGGCTTTCCATCTCTGTCTGCACTATTTCTTCCCCCAAAAAGGACACAGTGAATAGGTTGGTCAACAGAACTTCAAACCATACTGGACATTTAGTTTTGTGTGATCTAACTAATAGAACTCCTACCTGATGCCATCACTGGTCTCATCTCTACGTGATGCCATCGCTGACCTCATGTCTGTCTCATTCACTCTTTGCCTGTGTTCTTCTCCATTAAGACATAATGTCAAACAAACATGTAATAGATTTTTCATTAGTTTTTCCACACCTGAATGAAATGACTCACTGTTAAATATAGCAGCCTAAATTCAATTCTTATCAGCCTAGTGATGGCATCAGATAAAACAACTATTATGCAGTAAGGTTGTGCTGCTTTTGAAGTTACATTCACATTTTGTATTTTAAATATTCATATATGTTTTTCATATTTATTTATTTTTCTTCTTGTCATTTATTGTGCATGCTACCTTATATTTACCAGTTGTTATTTTACCTTAATAAAATTGAGATATGTCATGCATGGGATTGGTACCATAGGGTTTAACCAAAATCTAAATGTAGCTATCACCAACATTGGTTTGCATTAAGCTAGCCGTAAACTCCCCTTTAGGTGCTGGTGTTACATAGTGTAACAAACACTAGCTAGTCTGAGAACAGTCTGTTAACATGAATATTTGCAAGCCTCCAAGTTTGGCAAATCTATGCATGATTCAATGATAAACCAGTTATAGCATTAGTTATGTTTTCCAGATTCTTGTCATTTATTGTACATGCTACCTTATATTTATCAGTTTTCAGCTCAGCAACCTTGGTTTTGCATATTGTAAGCTAGCCGTAAACCCCACTTTAGCTGCTAGTGTTAGCAAACACTAGCTAGTCTGACAACAGTCATGAATATTTGCAAGCCTCCAAGTTTGGTAGCAAATCTATGCATGATTCCATGGTAAACCCCCATTTGGCTGCTACATTCCCAGTGTTAGCAAATGCTAGCTAGTCTGTTAACATTAATATTTGCAAGCCTCCAAGCACAGACGTCACACTTTAAATCCTACCTGTTGCCTCTAACCATCCACTTATTTAACTGCTGTCACATGCCTGGACATGTCATCTCCTTTTCCCCTCTTTATTTTTCTATTTTTAGCCCCAACAGCTGTTTTGCTTTGCTCTTTTTCCATAGACGGCAACTTACTACTCGTACGCTCGTACCTGCTCACTCAGCGCTCACGGCGCCCACCCGCTCCCTCCCCTCCCCCTCCGACTTCTATGTCAACATTCTATGATGGAATCTTATGAGACAGGGCGCCAACTCTAGCCTGTTAGTCCTCTAAAATGTTATATAATAACATTGAGGAAATGTAGAAATGATTTAGAAACGCACAACAGCAGCTACATATTGAAAATACCAAAAAAAGATTTTTTTTTTTTTTTTTTACCGCTTTGGCACCCCCCCCATGGTGCTGCACCCCTATGCGCCGCATATTAGCGCATACCCACTTTTTGCGCCACTGGCCTCAGGAAGGAACTTGTTTTGGTGGAACATGTGTCCGTTCAAAGGTTGTTTTAGTCGTGCAACAGAAAACTCAGATTGGACAGAAAGTCTAGCTAGCTGTCTGGATTTACTCTGCAGAGATCTGAGGAGCAGTAAACCATAGTCCATAGGTTTAGAAAGCCAACACAAAGAAAGAGGAAGTGAGGGACATCCGGCCAAAATGAGGGACGTCCGCCGGAATTTCCGGCGGCACCTGAACACTCCCGGAAATGAAATGTCCTCGATATAGACTAGGAATCCAGTTGCACCAGGGATGAATGGAGATAATAGAGGACAGGGCTGGTGGGAGAGTGACAGACAGGGGGAGCTACGAAGCTAGGAGGTTGCTGGCAGGCAAGAATAACTACGATTATAGTTGAAACATCAAGCTACCACATAAACAGAGAGAGAGACAATTCCCTAATTCCCTAATATGATACAAAATACAAAATATAAAAATGCATGTTATGCGTACATTCATCACATTATGCCACGTTTTGAATGGACTTAAAAGTAAATATAGAAGTTGCATGAACACTGTCCTGCTCAAAGATCATAAAATACAGCGTAAGACAAAACAACAGACAGCTGATGTAGACGTGCTGCATGTCATATTTAATTTACGTCACTTTAAATTAAAATGAAGGCCTCCAGCATGGATGTCTTGTATTGATAAATGCCTGTTGCCTCGACTTCCTCTTCGTCTCCTCCTCAGGGATACACTAGTCTCGCATTGCCAGACCTTCCTCCACAGCGCTGTGGAGGAAGGTCTGGCTAGTCCACACAACATTCTAGGATAGAGAAAAACATGCTCTGGTTTATTGGCATTTCTTTAAACCAATCACAATTGTTTTGGGCAGTGCTAAGCGCTGCACGGAGCAACGGTGCCTCTGCAAAATAGGGAAGGAACTTGTTTTGGTGGAACGTGTGTACGTTAAAAAGTTTAGTTTAGTCGTGCAACAAAAAACTCAGATTGGACAAATAGTCTAGCTAGCTGTCTGGATTTACCCTGCAGAGATCTGAGGAGCAGTTAACCCAGTGGCGATTTTAGACACCTTTTTAGGGGTGCTCAAACACCCCTAAATTTCATCTCAGCCCCTTTAAAAATTATAATAATAAATAAATAAATACAAATTTTATAAATTTTAGTGCTTCGAGTGAGAGTTTGGGAACTTGTCTGTTAGTGACAGAGGGCAAACAATTACAGGTTCAAAGAACCTGGAACGCAGCATTACTCCCTCATCTCATTCCCTTCACCTGGTGTTCCCTGCTCACCTCCTCACCTGCTGCTCATTTATGGAATTATGGACGGGGGGTCCTCAATCTAAGGAATGCAAAGAACGGACTTGTGTTTCTTGGGGAGAACGTTCTTGCTGGTTGTTCTTGGAAGAATTAACTCGCAAGTTCACAAGCACAGAAAACGCTGTTAACAGTTTGAGACAATGCGTTCTTGCTGTTATTGCTCAACACTCCCAGCACAGAGGTTACCTGCAGTGCTCCACAGCTAGAAATAAAAACCACAAAAATATAACCACTTTATATTTAAACAATCTCCGGACAAGAAAACCTCATAACGTTACAAATATTGTAATAATATTGAAAAATAAAACTTATTGAGCTTTCATTTTTTTGTTTATGGTTTAGCTCAAACACCCCTTACTTATTCAAAAGAGTGGAACGCGATCCCAACTACTATTAGTGTATTAGTTTTAATCAGTTAAAAATAAGTAAAAAAAATAAGCATGCCTCTTTGAATGGGTATACACTGGCGTGTCCTAGGTGTCCCTATTAGTGTTATGTGGACTTATCATTTCTATATTATTGTAGTGCACTGTATATGCCCAGTGACAACAGATGGAAATTAGCAATACAAATTATAAACGTTGGTTATAAGGTTTAATCTACATAACGTTAGAGTGTGAACTATGGGGCTAGGGGGGAGCTCGGCTCCCCATAATAAGACATGGGCTCCCCTGAAAACGTGATTTGTGAAATTTTGGAGGGTCAAAATATTGACAATGTGTCATTTTGATGTGCAATTTCAGTTTTGTGTAATGTGATCATTGTGGATTGTTATGTGTAAAATTGCAAAAATATCATTCATTCATTCATGACGGCGATTTAAACCTAATTCACTTGAATAAAGATAACTATACATGCTATTGTTGTCATGAGCATCAAGGCGTGGCGGCGCTGCTGTGCAAATTCAACTCATGTTTAGTACATGTTATCTCAAAGATAGAAAAAATATAAACGTTGGAGGCCATTGATCGGCGCGCAAAGTCCTTGAAATCCATTCTGCAGTTAGCATCATACAGCCATGGCAAAAAGAAAACAAGGCAGTTTATTTGATTTTGGTTTTACTAAGAAATTGTGTAGCGATGACGTTAATAGCACGACTGATTCACCTGCTGCAAGCCCTGTTAAAGGTACAATATGTAACTTTTCTGCATTAAATGTCTAAAAACGACCATACCTATGTTATATATTTTTTGAGTTGTGTAGTTACATTATCCCAAATGTTTCCATCAAATGGCAAACCCAGAGAAATCTGTTATTTTATTTTCAGACACGTAACGTTTAATTTAGTCGCCCGTCAGTGGCGTCATATAACCATTCACCATCTAGTTACTCGTAACTTCCGTCAAAACACGAGCACCCAGATACCGATAGACCGAGAGTAATTGTAAATTATACAATGTCACAGAAAAAAATACTGGTAACACTGAATTTTCTGCCAAAATGCATCATTTTGTGATTAATTACATGCCACTTTGCAACACAGTAATACAGCAGAAACCTTATTTATTGATACATATCAATATTAATCCAGCTTAATGTTACTACAATGTATGTGCTGTTTGACAAGTAGCTAGCGTTAATGCTAGCTAATGCTTGGTGGATAACATTATAGGGTTACAACATGCATATTGCATATTGTACGTTTAACACACCTCCCGCCAGGGTGACAACGCAAGAAGAAGCTGAAGAAATAATGTCCTCTCTGGCTGAAGATGGTGGTAACAGCTCGTCAGAGGACGGTCACCATCCTAACCCCTCTTGCTCCTCTCTCCCGTTAAATTGGAACAGCCAGAAGTGGAGAGACTGGAAGAGCCCATATACATGGCTGTTTGTTAAGGATGGAAGCTTGGGGTGCGTCGCTTAGGCCTAATTGAACGGAGGAATTATGGTATTCTTCGGTAGCCTGAGTAACTTTAACCGTTGTTCATGTGAAATCTCAAAGACAGTCTGATGCTTTGTTTATAGACTATTTGTGGCTGGCTTTTTGCTGTTTGACCTATCAATTCCTGTCGATAAAATATAATATGGTCAATCCTGTATAGTGCATACACTTGTAGCTGTTATGTATCTTTGTAAGTTGCAAGCGCACCCCCCCTGCGCCTGCTCTATGGGCCACACAGTGAGGAAGCGGTGCTGATCATCCGGGTCATTTTAGATGTGGAAGTTGAACTTGTTTGGCTTCATGCGCCACTGAGCAACTCTCATAGGAATGAACTGAGCCCCGCCTCCAAAGCTGTTTCCAGGTTTTTTTTTATACATCCATGAGCACCCTGGTCAATGTGCTTTGCACACAGTTCCACTGGACTTTCTGCCAGTCCATATCACACAGTCATGAAACTTGAGCCTCCCTAACCAAACTGAACAACAGAAGTGAAATCCAATTCAACCACAGTAAGAATGACTCATGGCGTAAACCAGCAGAAACTGTTTACCAAAGTAACTTTGGAACTGCGTGAAAATGGTGAAGGAAGAGCAAGAATATCAAAGCCTCTCAAAGGAGATGAGACTACTACAAGATTAAAAACTCAAACAATAAATGACATCAAAGCTGGGAGAACACACAAAGACACACAATACTAATGATGTCAGGATCTCAAAGGAGAGAGGCCAGATTCAGCACAGCTTGTTAAATATGACTCATAGAGAACTCGGATTCTCTGCTTTGTTATGGGGGGAAACAAAAAATCCTAAGGGCTGGGTGGGAATAACAATCTTTGTATAGCTAAACATTGATAATGAAGATAATGCCAGAGCATGTGTCATACTATTTCATATTAAATTCATTTAATAACTTAAAGGTCTTAATGACTTTTTTGTTTTTAATATTAAATAAAAGAGTGCTATATTGCTGAAATTGCAGGAAAGTTGGCTTGGTACCTGATTATTTTTTCTTATGGATATGGAATTTTCCAAAAATAATAAATAGTTGTATCTTATCTTGACAAAACTATAGCATCACACCAAACATATCTTATGTGTCTTTTTTTAGAAATGTGTCTACCTCCATCCAGAACATTCTTGTATACAGCTATGAAAACTAATGTGGAGCCAGTGAGAGGCTGCCAACCATCATCATACAGAACACAGTAAACCGTGTGAACACTCCCCATCCTACTGGTGTATATACGTGTGTGTGTGTGTGTGTGTGTGCTTGTGTTTGTGTTTGAACGAAAAGTGCATTATTTACATTAACTGTCCTGCTCATAGGTCACAAGTGGTTGGATATTATTATCAGTTATCAATAATTAGTCAAACTCTAGTAAGAACAGAAGAGAGTTGGATCAAATTGATCATAATTTTTAGGAAAATGAAAATATTAACGTTACATATCCTATCATTTTAAACCCTGTGTCTCAACCTTGTGTCTGTGTGTGTGTGTGTGTGTGTGTGAGTGTGTTGTATTTTTCCCATCGTGGGGACAAATAGTGTTTCCAGTCACATTTTGGGGACCCACCTCCCATTTGGGGACAACAAGAGACATGGCAAAATGTAAAATCTGCACACTGCACAACAATATGATCTTCATCAGGCACAAACAGACTAACAAACATCACATTATATATACCAATAGTTTCAGATGATGTATTGTATATTGTATTGACATACTGACAAGGCAAGAAAAAGTAAGTGACATTCTGTAATATCTACTTTTTAAAATGAGTGTGATAATGACCCAAATCCATTTTACAGTTTCTATTTATTGCCAAAACAAATTTGTTGAAGTTTCCCAAAACTCTGAACTTCAAACTTCAATGTCACATCTCCTGACAGCGGTAAACACAGATATTGGATCCAGCTGTTGGCAATAAAATGATTGTCCTCAGGCGTCCTCCAACAGTGCTCATACAAATAATTATAAAAAGAAAATCTAAATGGATTGGAAAGTATAAATGGATCTATGACATAAATCTGAAAAGTGCAGATGCTAAAATATAGGAATACATTATAATGTATTTAAAATGAATGATGATATATGAATTAATAAAATATATCATATTTAATACAAAAATATATAATACAATATTCCTTCCTCCACAGTGCTGCAGAGGAAGGTCTGGCTAGTCCACACAGCATTCCGGGATGGGAGAAAAAAGTGCTCTGGTTTATTGGCATTTCTGTGAACCAATCACAATCGTCTTGGGCGGTGCTAAGTGCAGGACAGAGCCACGGTGCCTCTGCAAAATAGCCTCGGGAAGGAACTTGTTTTGGTGGAACACGTGTACGTTCCAAAGTTGTTTCAGTCGTGCAACAGAAAACTCAGATTGGACAGGTAGTCTAGCTAGCTGTCTGGATTTACCCTGCAGAGATCTGAGGAGCAGTTAACCATAGTCCTCATAAATCCACCAGAGTTTAGAACGCCAACACAAAGGAAGAGGAAGGGGACGGACATCCGGGCAAAATTAGGGACATCCAGCGAAAATTTTCGGTGGCACCGGAGCAATCCCGGAAATGAAACATTGTTGATATAGACTAACGGACAGATGACTACTGGCCGGCACATTCAAATGCTGCCTCCCCCCCTCCTATAGTTGTAATTTACAGGGCGATGGGAGGGTTACAACCCCCCCAATAATCAAATCTGGCCAGTGCAACCCCCCCCAAAAAAAAAGAACAACCTATTATAATGTCCTTTACATAAATAAAGACATTTGCACCATAAATTGTTGCAGAAAAAAATCCCCAGAATGCAGAAAATGAAGTGTGACATTCAAAATTTAGCTAAAAGTGGAAATCTCAACCCAAAATTACACCCTTGCCCCCTCCCCTCTCCCCCTCTACCATCAACTGTCGGCGCCTGTTGCTGATTGGCTGAAATAGTGCTGTTCTGTTTGTGCACTTCTTTCTGTTTGTTTTTCATTTACACAGCCAGGGCTGTGTGTTAACACTGCACAGAAAATAGAGAGCCAGGTGACTGTGAAGAGATATTCACTGAATTTGACAAATATTGAATTGGATTAACATCACTTACTTTACCTTTTAAGTTTAATATATGTTAGAATAATTATGATACCGTTGTCAGTAGAGGGTAGTGTGAGACCTTTACGTGCTGCATGGACTGTGGACTTGTAGGGAGCTGCCCGTTATCGCTCATTCTGATGAGAGTGGCACAGTTTTCATTGTCTCACTTATCCTTTGGTTTAGGTATGTATTTCCGTGCACAGACATATACATTTTCCCGAAACGGTATGGTAACATGTCAAACTACATGTAGTATGAGTAAAAGTATGCTTTTGTACTTTGGTATAATTTTGGTCTGTGATCCTGATTGGTCCAGCCACCTTACTTTCAAGTAAGTGACATTTTAATGCTGCAGCATACAATGTTATTGCTTTCAATTTCTGTGGAAGAACTTGACTGGTCTGCTCGGCCCTGAACCCATCAACACCTTTGGGATGGACTGGAACAACAACTGTGAGCCAGGTCTTATCACCGAGCATCAGTGTTGCTTCTCACTAATGCTGTGGTGTCAGAAACCAGAAGTCTGAAGACTGTTAGAGCAGCACGTTATTATCCATGACTTGGAAAGGACACATTCAACAATCACAACAATCACACACTTTTGTCTGTGTTGGGTAGCTTTCAAGACACACAAGATCCTGCAGTGATCCAAAGAGGTTTGGCTCAATTTACTTGACTCAACCATGTTTACTAGAAATTCTGTTTATACATGTTTCTTTTGTGCTTTGAAACACAACTGCTGCCTGGGTTATGCTCAGAGGCAACATTTCTTTTTGATTGAATGAAATTTCATTCATCTACTGCACGTGGTGAGGTTTAAGCATCAAATCCACTTTGGTTAATGTTAGCGAAAGATTGTGGTTTCTCTTTAAAAGTTGTACGCACATTTTCCAAAAACCTTTTCTGTATTAATCAAAGAGCACAATTGTTCTTTAACCATAATCAATTGCTGCCAGTGTCTAGACATAGCCATCAAAAGTTTAGCATTTGTTTAGTGAGAGATAAATGACCAGAAGATCCAAAGGAGACCTGCAGAGAACAACTAAAAAAGTCTCATTCTTTGGCCCAGAATTCCTCCTTTTACTTCTTCCTGTTTGGCCAAAATGTAAAAGCGCATGTTACCCTGCCAACATCTGACTGATGCAGGGCTCTCAAGTTTTGAAGACAGGCAAGAGTGACATTCTATCCGCATGGTGACTAATGATGCGGGGGGGTCTGGTCAAAACAAAACTTCATTTCCTGCATTCTGGTGAATTTGTATGCACTTATTTCTACCTTTTTCTGAATCAATTTATGCTGGAAATATCTTTATGTAAAGGGAAACAGATTACAATCCAAATATAAAAACATAATGGAATATATTGCAATAAGGCTCTCAGGCATTCTGTATCGCTTTCATCTATTTATTCTCCTGTAGATCGACTTTTCTAATTATATCTGAGTAAGCACACACATCGCCTAGGCATCATTTACTCTTCCCTTCTCTTTTGCATCTTTTGTTGAGGAAGTAACCTCCTTAAATGTGCATATGACAATTATTCACCTCAATGATACATGAATTCATTTTAATTTATTAATAAACCCCTGAACTGTAATATTGTTAAGTTTGAGCAAGATTTCTGCTCATGTTCAAAACTTTGTGCACATTCAAAATATATCTGTGTTCTCTGAGATTTGGAGGAGTCGTGATATTTTGAGAAAAATAAAGTTATAATAATCACTAGATTTCAGAAAATAATCTACCTGCGTTACGTGATTGCTCTGCTGATACGGTAGATCGTCTGACAGACACAGAGCCCCGTTTGGGTCTCTGAATGAGCGAACGTTGGGAACGTAGGGAAGTGTCTGTACGCTGCTCTATGCTTTTTTTTGGTTGGTTGTTGCGTTAAATCGTACCCAGATACAATAGTGCTATTTTCTGATTGGCTATTGTGTAGCCTTTATTGTTTTTTGATTGGCTGATAAGTGGGAGGCTCAACTAAGAACTTCAGGGGAGACGCGCTTGATTCCTGCCGGTTCCATAGTGAGAGCGGTGCGCCAGAGAAATTTTGGGCGCTGCGGCATATTAAATATATTATAAATATATTTTGTATATATACAAAAGACATTTTTTATTGCCAAATTCCAAGTACATTTTTGGTGGCCCAAATGTTAATATTTTTCACCCCCTTCCCCTTCTTGCCTCTGGCTCTTTGCACTGGATATGCAAAAGAGCTGTTCACTAAGCCCAGGTAAATGTGACTGTACAAAGCTTACAGCAGGGCTATTCAACTACACTGTTCTGGGGGACACATTTTAAGAAGGCTAATACTGAGTTAGGAGAAAGAATAAAGAATGCAGACATCACCGGCATGATGATGTCATTCACGTGCATATTAAGTGGCCATGCTGGGGGGAGGAGCCGGTTTGTCTCCGGCAGCAGCTAAGTTTCCAAAGATTAGTAGCAAACTAATAAACAGTTAGACTACAAACCGACAGCTCTCGTTTTACCTTGTTGGTAAAACATCACTATTTGCAGAGTAGCATGCTGTAGGCTAGTTGTGTCAAACAGCGCGGTGGACGAGAGCAGCAGACGTTAGTTAGCTACCTTGTGTCGGTTCGCTCCGTGGAATGGATGAGTAGACTAGATGTTTTCTACAAAGATGATGTAGTAGCATGTTTGCAGCTTAAAATGATCCCAAACTTTCTGTCGTGTTCTCTCGCCTGTCTCTTCTCTTAGACTCGCTATTTTCGTCTTCGTTCATTTGTAATCTGGGCCGTCAGTCTCGTGCATAGACAGTATATAAACAGTCTTGTGTCCACAGAAGCGTCAACCTGTTGTGTGCGCTAGTAACTATCCTCCGTGCGGAAACACAGTGAGCCGTACAACCTTAATTACATTGATTTAACAAAGCTTTGAGGCAAAGAATTTTGCTTCGATGATTTTTTGTTATTTATTTTTGTTATTAATTATTTGAGGAATCGTTTCAGCCCTAATATAAATCACACTGCTTAACAGTCACATGCACAGACTGTCAGAGACAGGTGTACAAATGAAATGTGGTATCTCTTCCATGAGCAATGTTTGGCTAAAGGCTCATTTTTACCCTCACAGCACAGTAGCACATTAGTGACCCCCAAGGGCTGGTGTTTTTTTAGTCCTCCGTGTCCTCCTTGGTTACTAGCAACTGTGTGGAGGAGGGGTGGGGGTGGTGCGCGATCACAGAAGGCTTGTATCATGTGGATGCGCCGACGGTTTTTACTTAGAATTCCTCATGGTAGAGACAGAAACTACGCACTGTAGTTTTAAATAATGCTTTTTTTAAAAACTCCCCTAAAATGCTTCCTCTCCTAAAGTTTAAATGCTACTGTGTTCTGACATTTAAACATATCAATATTGTTGACCAATAAACAAAAGATGCAAAACAAGAGCAGAGGTTCTTAACCAGTTGCCAAAGGCAGCTTCTTAGTCTGCAGTGCACATATAGATATACAGTTGTATAAATGTTTATTCATCACAACCTTCCATGACAATGTAAATATGCTCACTACAATCATGTTATGGTATCACTAGTCTGCCTCACTGGATATAGACTGTGAGTATAAGCCTGCCATTGGCCGGCACCTCCTTCTCTGTCACAACATACAAAACATACAATTCACAACATGAACCCCCTCCCCCCCCCCCCACACACCTCCTTCGTCATCACCCACCCAGACAAAAACCAAGAAAGATGACAAAGTGACTACAATATTCAAGACCATTCAACAAAAAAATAACAAAATAGACAATAAACCATAAATCAAATAAACATATGTAAATGCCAACATCATAAGTCCATCATACATGTCTCTGCCCAGCACAAAACTGACAAACCAATCTGGCAAACCGTTTATATGACATTTTTTTCCTTCCATCTTAGCCATCACACAGGCCCACTCTTGGATTGACGGCACCCCTTCATTCATCCATCCTCTTAAAATAATCTGTCTGGCTATCATTAAACTAGAATGAACCCAGCTTCTTATGTGCTTATCCATCCCACTTAGGATTGACCCCTCTCCCAGAATGAATAATCTTGAGCTGAATGGAACCCGTGTCTCTGCAATCAGACATATTTATATACAATATATACTTTGGTGACTATGGGGCGAAAGATTCGCTTATAATCTGTGTTCACGTCCACTTCTCCCGTTGGAATCAATACACTCAGGACCTGCCGCTAGTCTCCTAAAGAGGCGTGGCCGTGCCGACGGGACACAGATACAGGAACCTACTCTGAGTTGGGGCGTCTCGGTTCTGAACCATCTCTGTTAAAGACAGATTACAGATTTCACATAAGGTACTTCACTTACATTACCCAACATTTACCTATGTAAATCTATCCAATGTGTAATCAAGTTGTGATCAATAAAGATATCCTCTACAATCTTTTGTAGAGGACATCTTTATTGATCACAAATCTTTACATCTTTACAATTCGTTTTTACAGTATTTACAGTAACCTCTCTGGTATCCATGCCCACCTCTCTGTCCTCTCTGTTGGTATCCATGACCACCGCTCTGTCCTCTGTTGGTATCCAGGCCCACCTCTCTGTCCTCTGTTGGTATCCATGCCCACCTCTCTGTCCTCTGTTGGTATCCAGGCCCACCTCTCTGTCCTCTGTTGGTATCCATGCCCACCTCTCTGGCCTCGATTGGTATCCAGGCCCACCTCTCTGACCTCTCTGTTGGTATCCATACCCACCTCTCTGGCCTCGGTTTGTATCCAGGCCCACCTCTCTGTCCTCTGTTGGTATCCAGGCCCACCTCTCTGGCCTCTGTTGGTATCCAGGCCCACCTCTCTGGCCTCTCTGTTGGTATCCAGGCCCACCTCTCTGGCCTCTCTGTTTGTATCCACGCCCACCTCTCTGTCCTCTCTGTTGGTATCCATGCCCACGTCTCTGTCCTGACAGATCACTGGTCCACAAGCTCTTCCTAAAGTAGATGACAAGGAGCGCCAAAGCTGGTCAAGGTCAACACTTTATGGTTTTATTTTTCATTTGTCATCTGTATAGTCTGTTACAGCCTGATTTGGGTTTCTGGTTCAGTCCAGTGGAGGGCAGTAGAGTACTGCAAAACAGAGAAACAGAAATACAGTATGAGGCTTTGGCATTATATTCTCTCGTAAATTGTCTATCGCTCTTAATTTTAAACTCAGCAAAGGTAATTACAATCTCTTTTTTTTTATCTGTGAATTTCTGGAAAAAAATCTTTTCAACTATGCTCAGGCAATTATTTCTCTCTCTCTCTCTCTCTCTCTCTCTCTCGCTCTCTCTCTCTCTCTCTCTCACACACACGCACACACACACACACCACACACACACACACACACACACACACACACACACACACTCATTTTTGTCAGCCTTACAGACCGTGGGGGTTTCTGTTCTTGTCCGTGATTGGCTGATTGGTTCTGACATTTCCACAGCCTGATCATTTCCTCCTCTCCTGAATATGAATGTGTGCAAATGTCTCCTTGGGAATTTGAATATTTTTCTGTGTGGCACTCAGGTTTATGTGTGTGTGTGTGTGTGTGTGTGTGTGTGTGTGTGTGTGTGTGTGTGTGTGTGTACATAGATATGTTTACATGGGTAAATGAATTGGATGTTTTATACAAGATTGGAAATACACACATACAAAGAACTAGGCAGATGGCGGGATGAACTTTTTTTTTTTTTTACAAGCTGTATAATTAATATACAGAAGTGAGCTAAAATTACAACTGTGTCTCTTAAGGTGAGATCCCACCTGCTGATTGAGTCTTGCTAACAGATGCACAGCGGACCTGCCAGCTTGTCTCTGACTGTCTCTGGTTCCAGCTAAGAACACATAGATATCAGTCAGATGTATTCGGTTATGCTTGGATGTGCATTAGTATGAGAATGTGATGGCTGCCAGACATCAACATCAGTCATATTTGACACTTTGACCAATGAAGCTGTAATGTTATTTATACCGTAATCCAATCCATTCCAACTTTATTCATAAAGCACATTTTAAAACAACAGAGTTGAGTTGAGAGTGCTGCACAGTCAAAAGCAAAAACAGTCCTAGTAATAGAGACACAATATTATATGACATTAATAAAAAAATAAAAAAGGATACAAACACAGGGTTGATATACACAGAGAGCGACAGTGAAAACACAGATAAGGACAACAATCTCATGCTGGGTCAAAAGCCAATGAGAATAAATGAGTCTTTAGGTGTGATTTTAAAACAGGCAGTGACATGGATTGGGGCAGCTTGTTCCACAGTTTGGGGGCGACAGCAGAAAAAAAAAAAATCTTGGTTGAAATGTTCCAAAGTATTTTAATAGAACATGCTGATCATCATACTTTTCTTACTCTTACCAGTCAAATCAATTCAGTCGTGGCTGTCCATGGTGCTGAACTTCCTTTTTCCTCTCTCTTCAGTCAGAAGTACACAGACTCTTTATAAGCTCTGTATATGAAATCCTGACTTACATGTCTTACACAGTAGACTGTATTTCTAACAATACTGTATTGTCTCCACCGACAGCGGTGAATGGGAAAGCAGTCACAGCATTTTATCCTATTGTATGTCAACTCAAAATGTCTTAAAATGTTATAAATGGATCTGCACAAAACTTTTATTTGGAAATGAATGGAAGACATTAACTGATAAAATGGTTTTAATAAGCCAAAATAAGAGTGCAGTGGTGGGTGGGGCTTTTCACAAAAATGCAAATAACTTCTGAATAGATTCATGAACTCATTGTACTTTATCTAGTTGCTATTTACTTTATCTACTCGTCAGCAGACATAAGAAGACCCAAATCCTCAATTACTGGCACAATCAAGAACCATGGGTGCAGTTTGGAGTCGCACTGTGATCCCCTTACGTTCTGTAGCGCACGAAAAGAACTACCAACCTGGCATGTCAGGGAACTCAAAGTCCAGGACAGGGACAAGGTCTAGAATTAAAAGTATCAAGCAAATCCCATGACTTTATGTTTTCATGAAGTGAAATGTTGAATGTTTAAGTTTCTATGGGGTGGATCTAGTTCTATGACAGAGAGAACCTTTACCCACCTATATGACCTAAGTTTTAAGGGTGAGTTCATTAGTGTACAGCTCATTTTTACTGACAAACTTTAAAAATGATTACACAAGGTGTCTGAAGGATCCATGAGCTTCCCCTGAGTTAGCAATTAATGGATCGAAGTTTTGCACTCAGCAAAACGTCGTTTAAAAAAAACGTTTTAAAACGACTCCCTGTTCATCATCGTACATCATCTGTGTTTAGACCAAAATGATCTATACCTTCAATAAGTAAAAGTAAAAGTCAGTAAAAGTTGTTGTTTATAGATATTATGGCATGCCGGCAAGTCTAAATATATTGAATGAAACTCAAACTGAATAAAAGTCTGAATATATGGAATTAAACTCAGAATATATTTAATGAAACTGACTATATTGAATGAAAGTCTGAATGTATAGAAAGAAAATTGAATACAAGTTTGAATATGATATGTAATGAAACTTATTGAATGAAATCTGACGTCATCAAGGTTCTGGCACCATCCTGTGTTTTCGAAATCTAGTATCAGCAATCCTAAGTAATGAAGAGATCATTAACACCCTGGCAAATGCACGTACAGGCCAACAGTAGTACTTGTAACTGTATTCCATACCATTCTACCAATGAAGAAATGTATTCAGTGTTTAATCATGAAGACTGGATGCAGTACACCTCACAGGCCAGCCAGTTCCTGCTTATCAGCCATATCTTAACACGGAATAAACCTCAACCTCACAGATGCCCACTACATCCCATACTACAATCTTCGCCCTTTTGAGTGACCCTGGATTACATGCTGACTCGCTCATGGTGTCACACTTGTTACAGCAACGTCCGTACGGATTACACAACGAAAACACAAGATCATAGACTGTATATAACGATGTAGGGATCATAGACTGTATATAAAGATATAGAGCTCATCGACTGTATGTGTGTCGTCAGCCTGCCTTTGTGTTGCCAGTCCTCGTTGTCCTGTTACCCAATCAGTGTTTCCCTTCTTATTCCAGTTCCCTGCCCTCTCCAGCTGTGCCTTGTCTTGTGATTAGCTTCTTGTGTATTTATTCTGTGTGCTTCATTTGTCCGGTGTCATTTCCTACTGGCGTGGTATCTGGAGTTGCAGGTTAGGCACTTTTTACCGGGGATTTTGAGGAAGCCTGACAGGAAGCATGAGAAGTGCAAAAACAGTGTTGTTTATCAACAAAACGACAACCAAAAATACTCAAAGGGAAACCAATGAAACCCTGGAAACTAAACTGAGTAATTAACCTCACAGCAAGCTGCCAAGTCCTTTCTCTTTTCTCCTTCTCCTGAAGGCACATTTAACATCTCAGTCTCACCTAATTGGACCCTAACACCTACACAGGGGATATGAGATTAAAATACCAGAACAAAAGAACAACATTAACACTGTAATTGAAAATACCATTACATTTAGATGGAACAGTTACTGCTGACATTGCTATACATATACAGTATGTGCACCAACAACAATAGGCATCCCAAATATTATAAAAATGTCAGTCACTGCAGAACTATCTTACCCATTGTTGTACACCTTAGGAGTGGCCAGCCCCTCCCTGCTGAAAAGACCTAATCAGGCACACCTGTATGTACTCGACTTGATTGAGCTGTGAGCAGCTGATCTCCCCCCTACACCTCAGGCAGAACCAGAACAAAAATATTATGAACCCGTAAACCCACTAAACAGGCCTATTTCAATAAAGTGTCATATAAACTAAAACATTACACTAAAATTAAGGATTAAGCAGACACAAAACATTAATAATTTTGGGAACAGGGCCTAGGAAAAAGGAAGAAAGGCAGCCTTTTCACAGTAACCAACAACTTCTCATGGTTTTTTATTGAAGACCTTTGAGAAGAAGATGTAAAACACAGTAGTTTTTATTTTTTATTTTACAAAACACAACGCAAAGATATAATTGTCCGATTACTGGCTGAAGTCATTTTGAAATACTTGCTTCTGTTTCTAATTAAGCAGCTGGTTGATGTCAGTTTGAGCCTACATGCATAGGACGTTTTGCCAGCATGCCTACCAAAGTGTTGTTTCTCCCTCTTGTCTTAGTCAATCCTCTGAAGCCGGCGGATGATAGCATCCTCAACAGGTGATTTTTTTATTTTTTATCCCGGGATGTGGCGTGGTAACAGGCTATAGGACGCTTGTGGATGCTGAGGGTGTGCTGCGGGACAGAGAGCTCCTTGGGGAAGTGGAGTGGTACTGTGCATCATCAGAGTCGATGGTGTCGATGGCAGTGTCACTGTCTTCTTTTGCCATCTTGTCTCACTCTCATCCTGTCAAAAAGTGATGCTTGGTCAGGTGCCTTTGGCGTTTGTTATTGATGCAAAAAGTCTCCTTTAGCATTATATTTGGGCTACGCTCAGACTGCAGGCAAAAGTGGTCTCACAAAATCTGATTTTTTTTTTGGGGTCAAGTGACCAGGTCAGACTTCTTCAGAAGTAGTGTGAACACTCAGATCTTGCCCAGATTTGATTTTTTTTCAAATCAGATTTAGACCATTTCCTTATGTGGTCCTTTTTTCAATGCGGCTGCAGTGTGAACATCCAAGGCAGATTTGATGCGACTGTTATGTCAATCTACATCGATATTTGTCACAATTATGCGCCGGCGGGAGTTAGCCCTAGACACAGACAATAAAATTAAAAACTTGACTAGGCCTACAAAATGGAGCCATAACCCCGCAAAAGGCCAAAATAGCCAATTTGGCTCTCTTTCCCTTCATTCTTCTCCTCCTCCTCAGCACCTGCTCATTAATGTTATGGCTGCCATTACACAAACATTATTATTATTTTTTTAAGATTATTTTTTTTGAAACCGCAAACAGTTCACACTGGAATCTTATATAGGCCACATTTTAAAAAGGTAATGTGAACAGCCAAACAAAAAATCGGACCTGTGCAAAAAATCTGAATTAAACGTTAAGACTTGCGGTGTGAACGTAGCCTTAGACGGTCGGGACTCTTGACGTCACTTTTTGACGCTCTGGGTCGGGACGTATGTTTAACTGGCATGTGGCACAAGAACGGGACAGTTGGGTTTAGGAAAAGATGGTGGGTGGGGATACAAAATGTACCATCCACCACCCCAATCTGCATCCTTACGCAGATTTTTGGTCTTTCATACTACTCCCTACTGTTGTCTCTCTTAATACTACGTCATCTTACAGCGCCGCGGTCAAGCTGCTGCTCTGTCCGGTGCGTTCCATACAGACGCTAAAGTGGGTTTTTTGCGTCGGTATCTGACGCTGAGAGAGACTGACCAAGTGTCAATATTTTACGAGTTGGGAGTGAGAACGGGTTGCTTTTGCCTGCAACAGTTTGTCAGCTAAAGTACTACCATATACTATGAAAATGTTTCATTATTTCTGGCTGAAGTAATGTAGGACAGCAACATAAGTGTTGATTTTATTTTCAAATGATCTAATGAGTACTTTTTCAGAAGAATAATCATACATACTGTAATTATCGTTGGCAGCTGGTGATTCAAAAAACTGGGGAGGAAAGGAGGAAAACCAACCCACGGCATCATGTCATTTTACACTAGCTGGGTCTGTGTATCTTTTGGTCATTCCATTTTCCTTTCATTAAGGGGTATTTAAAAACAAAAAGCGGTTGTTCGATTTTCGTTTTAAAATACAAAATTTAAAATTGAAATGCAAGGCATTTTTTTCTCCTTTTTTAATGGTCAAAAGGGGAAAAGAGAAGTGTTCCATATGCTTAAAATAACGCTGGAGTTAGCTCCCGATTCGCAACGTCCACTTCTACAGTTGAGGTTAATATGAGGGGAATATAACTTGCTGAGCAACTGATCCTCCATTCTTTGTACCTCTTTATGGAATGCTGTTTTATTTACTATGAAATATGTGAAATAAATGAAATAAATAAATAAATATGGCTATGAAATACATCCTGGAATAAATAATAGAGGCAATACATATATAAATAAATGTAAATATAAATATATAAATTAGTGAATATAGTTCAATAAATATTTTTTACTTTTATTTATTTCAAGGTACTTTAATTTGATACACTTATTTATTTCCCTCTCTTTGTTTGCACGGTATATTCAAATAAAGGGGCGTGGTTGTATCTCACAGACTCAGACTAAAAGCAGCTAGCTAGCCTGCCTGCTTCATCACCAGCATATCATAACGATATAACGATCCGATCGAACAGAGTGACACGAAGCAGGGTTCAGTTCACAATGTGCTGAAGGCTTAATGAGACACACAAGGATATGTAAATTTTCTAACAATCGCTACATTCACTTCGATGACGTAAGAGTAGATAGATAAGAAAGAGGCTCCATAGAACAGGAGGATTGGTTCAAGGTAGGTTCACGCAGATACATCTTCAGGAAGGAGAACATGGTAACAGTTTATCTAACAAATGTATGATACCAATTAAAACAGATACAGAAGCTTTATTAGTTTTCACAGAATGGAATGTAACATAATCACAACAGTGTGGCTGCGGTGGTTTACTAAGTATTTTGCCTTTTTTATATTCCCTTTAATGGGCACCCCTTGGTTTTCACTCAGGAAAGCAGGAGTTTTACCTGGTTGTGTAATTGAACAATATTATTGTAAAATCCCATGTGTGCTGAGGATTGACTAATCGTATTAGTTCAAATGATTGACTACTTTATTGGACTCAGATTATATTTTATTCACACAGTCAACATGAGCAAGAGGAGCAGAGATACCCGGCACTTTTTTGGTGCTAAAAAAAAAGAGTAAGTTGTGTGCTGTTGTATTAAGGAAGCAGAGGGAGGTCAGAATGACCAGGCTGATCTCATGAAGTGGCGTATGTATGACACGCCAATTGGTATGCCGTTATTGGCGTGTTATGAAGACGCACACTCGCTTTTCAGCGTGTTTATCAACGCCGTTTGGCCTCCATTGACTTACATTACCTTGCGTTTGCGTGTGAATTGATGCCGTAGCGAGTAGTATGAAAGGACGAAAATCCACGTAGGGAGGTTGGTTGGGCTTTCACACAGGAGAGCGGGGATCGCATTCTTGTTCCATGTGTGTTGTTTCCTTACCACGTTTTTCTTTTCCTAAACCCAACCCAGTTTTTCTTTTTCTAATCCCAACCGGTTTTTCTTTTCCCCCTCGTGTGATGTTAAAAGCAACCGTAGCCTCGCCATAACACGTAGCCTCGCCATAACACGCCACGTGGCTTTAGAAAGTGGCGTGTATGTTTACACGAAGTCATGATATCACGTTGGAATGACAGCAGGCAGGAACAAGGGTGAGTTAGAAAGGAGACTACACTTAAAGATGTGTGCCATTCTACCAGATATTTGGGTAATAGTATGTTTTAGAATACATTTTTCTAGATCTGTTTGAATGAAAGAAGGCCCCGATGTCAATTCCGTGTAAAATGCATTGAGACAAAGTTTACAGGAAGCTGGCTTCGATGATGTTTTACACATAAATCTCATCAGCATTGCCCGTGATTGAGCTTCAGTTTTGATGGGCAACAAACATTGAGTCGTTGCTAAAATAAAACGTGACTTTCCCTAACATAAAATACAATCGCTGCTTAGCTCACCGATTGGACTTAGCTGTACATGACTCATTGAAATCTCGGTCCGGCTGCAATCATTTCAAAATGTTTATCTCAGAGCTAAGCAGCTTGTATCCCATAAAACTGCACGGCTACAAGAAGCAGAAAATCACCTAAACATTCAAATCCTGAAGATTGGCCAGTTCTTCACCATTGACAGCAGTGTGGAAGACTTTCCCTGCTCTGAGATGGACTTTAAAATTGAAAGTGAGGACAAATCTTATTCTGACAATGTAAGGAAGAAGTACACTTGTCTGTTGAAGTAACACCAATGGAAGCATTTTGTATAATTTGTCCTGCATTAAAGACGTTTAAAGGGAACTGCAGAGCCTCTCAGTGAAGCCTCAGCGAAGAGACACAACACATATTGACAGTCACCGCTACACCCAACAGAAAATTGAAATTCTAATTGCAATAAACGTCAACAGCAAAGGCTAAGCAGAGCATCCTAGCTGGCCTGTTTAACACCAGCACCTCCAGGCATCATAGGGTCTGTATCCTTATGTTTCGCTGTTGGGCCATCTCGTAAGGTATTTTATTGTGTAAGGTCTCAGTGAAATGTTCATTGTAAAGTATTGTATTGTGAAGGGTAAAGCGGATGGGGTGAGTTGCCTTTGACTGTGTATTTGACAATAAAGAGAAGACGTGCAGTGCCGTCTTGGTTCAAAAGTTGAAACCTGTTTTTTTAATTTAGACAAGCATGACGCTGCATTAACGAAAGTCGAAAGGCAGTTGGTCAGCTGATCCCCTTCCTTACAACCAAACGCATGACAAAGATTGGTCCCTGAAACATTTGAAGAACGTACCAAGCCGGTAAAGTTTAGGAATAATCCTGGGAATCTACTGGCCAAACACAATAACTACTAACTGCAACTTTTTTGCAGGTTCACCAATAAGCTCCACATGAGAATAACACTCACACCATTCTAGCCAAGATTCAAACCAATGGCAGGGCAGTCACAGGCCCATTTCTCTTTCTAGGTAAGGAAGTAGGTTTTTTTCTACAAGATGCAGTTCTATATTTATTTAATACATTTATTTGTTAGTCTTGTTTTCTTTTACTTGAATATAGAACTTAAGTTCATTGTGCAAGGGATCATTTTATTCATGGCAAAGAGTTATTTGTTTTCCATACAAGTTCCATGTGTCTGTATGTTAAACGTATCCTATTCTGTATAGGGGTAGGCTAGGATACAATTTAGATATGAGGTTCAGACCTTTGCTGGGGGGGCGATTGTAGTAACTGGACCCCTAATGAATTTTGATTAAAAACCCATGGTCTTTATGTTCACATCCATCTATCTCTCTATAGCAGATGGATTATAGTATTGTTCTAGAGCATTCGCTCAGCCCTCAGAGATTAACTGTTTTACCCGACAATGCTACCGAAGCATACCTTACATCTGTAATATTCACCAACTCATCAAAGAGCTGTTTATGGAATTAGTAAGCCCTGCAGGCTCTGGCCTGGGGCTGGAGGAGACCTTCATACAAACGTTTAATGTCATCCATCTTCCAAACTGCAAAGGGATTCCTGCTCAGCCTTCAAATCATTGAGGTCTGAAAGACTGATGAAAAAAAGGATTTGGAGAATTACAAATATATTCCAAAGGCTCTATACTGAGAAAGAAATATCTCTTTGACTGGTGTCTTTTCTCATAGACGATGCATGTGATCTTGTGTATGTAACTGTGTGTGGGTGTATGCTATTAATCCGTTATTCTGTCAGACCTGTTCTCACCTTCCTCTGCTGTCTTTATTGACTGACTTTGTTGTTCCTCTGATAAAAATGTCACTGTGCTCTTTACACAAAATCAACAGCAGCTAAAGTCAGTGATCTTATCCTGTCATATACAAAAGAGAGAATGGATGAATAGTACCAAACAGGCAGCAGTATACAGAAAGCTCCAGAGGAGTCCACATCCACCACTGGAGAAGAGCAAAGTTCACATCTAACAGCGCTTCTCATTCATAACGCTCTGTCCAAATCATTCATGGAAATTACCAGCCTGTTCTCATGAATCATTCGTTCAAAAAGCTACAAAAAGTTAAGCACTATAATTTGTAAGCATTCCACGTTTCCACAGGAGATCAGGGTGATGGGTAAGCGTTGAAACACAGGACTTTCGGTTACTTTTATACTTGAAGGTATCTACATAAGTGTCAAACATTATAAACAAGTCAGTAAGTGTCATTCGGTTTTTGTCATGACAAGTTAGGGTTAGGGTCAGGGTTCATGTGTCATGACTGTGTCATGACAGTGTCATGTGTTCATGACAGCGTCATGTCACTCTTATGTAGTTACCTTCAAGTAAAGTGTTACCGGACTTTCAAGCCAGGGAGCGGAGCTCACTTTCCAGGGAAAACAAAAGACTTTCACTCAAGAAATGCGTGTTCCTCTGGAGTGTTTTAATTCAAACCACAATCTTTTTCCTAAACTGAAATAGTCGTTTTGGTGCCTTAACTTTCGTCGCGGCAAAATGCTCATATTGTGTGGACTGAACTTAAACGTAAACTCCGTCGAAACGACCGGCAACTCACATGTTTTGTACCCGTCTCAAAGTCACCTTTTTTCGGGGAAACTGAACCACCAACTATCGCTGATACAACGGAGTATGATGCGGAGCACCATGTGGAGTAGAGGATGGATACCTGACCTGAGCCCGATGGGGCCCGACGGGGCCCGACGGTACACGATGAGCCAGGCCGGGTTCGGACAGATATTTAGAAATTATGTTTGGGTTCAGGTTGGGCTCAGTCACATCAGCGAGATGAGGCACTGAACATTTTAAATTTAAAACAGCTTATTATGTAGATAGCCAATGGGCCTGTTTCACTTCATGCAAACGTTCGCTTTTGTGATTAAAATTAATTTAAAATATTACCCTAACATCTGTCTTCCTGTGTGCGGAAATTTGTTTATGTAGCTGTGACAACGAAACTAAGGCATGGACGGGTTCCGACGGGCCGGGCCGGGTTCGGACAAATATTTAGAAATTATGGTCGGGTTCGGGCCGGGCTCGGTCACATCAGCGTGATAAGACATTTGTTGTAAAATGGTGCTGCGGCTCCTTTAAGAGAGCTCATGTGTCTGTGTGTGTATGTGTCTATGTGGAAGCTGGTCAGAAGAGAGATAGAGAAAGAAGAGCAGACGTGTAAATGCGACCGGAGCAGAGTTACTCATGTTATAACGGTGGCCCTGGAGGTATCGAGTCTCCCCTGGTTTTCTGATCACGGTCGGAAACGAAGCAAGCAGTGAAGGTTAACACATTGAACATTTTAACAGCTTATTAACGTGAGCTTGTTGCCCCATGTGTGCTGATGCGCTCATCTGTTGACATTTCTGAATGCCTTCCTACAGTTGCTTAATAAAAGCTTTCCACACAAATAAACGTACATGTGTCATTAGTATGAGAAAAAAAATGAGATTTTAACGGTGTCGGGCTCGGACACAAATCTCTTGATGCCGGTTGGGCTCAGGCCGGGCTCGGTCACGGTTCTGTCAGACGCGGGCCGGGTTCGGACAGTATTTGTATATTTCTTTACAAACTCAAACATTTACTGTATCAACTGAAAAATGTCTCAAGGGTTTGCTTTACTTTGAATCACTGCACTAATATTTAGTTGCATAACCATTATTTCTGAGAACTGCTTCACATCTGTGTTGCATCGAGTCGACCAACTTCTGGCACCTGTGAACAGGTATTCCAGACCAGGACGATTGAACTACATTCCACAATTCCTCTGCATTACTGGGTTTTGCCTCAGAAACAGCATTTTTGATGAAGTTTTCTATGGGATTGAGGTCTGGGGATTGGGCTGGCCACTCCATAACATCAATCCTGTTAATCTGGAACCAAGACTTTGCTCGCTTACTGGTGTGTTTTGGGTCATTGTCTTGTTGAAAGACCCATTTCAAAGGCATTTCCTCTTCAGCATAAGGCAACATGACGTCTTCAAGTATTTTGATGTATTGAAACTGATCCATGATCCCTGGTATGCGATAAATAGGCCTACAGTATGAGAAACATCCCCATAACATGATTTTTGCACCACCATGCTTTACTGTCTTCACAGTGTACTGTGGCTTGAATTCAGTGCATGGGGGTCGTCGGACAAACTGTCTGCGGCCCCTAGACCCAAAAAGAACAATTTTGCTCTCATCAGTCCACAGAATGTTGCACCATTTCTCTTTTGGCCAGTCAATGTGTCCTTTGGCAAATTTCAACCTATTCAGTACATGTCTTTTTTTCAGCAATGGGACTTTGCGGGGGCTTCTAGCTGATAGCTTTACTTCACATAGCCTTCTTCTGATCGTAACAGTACTCACAGGTAACTGTAAGTCTTCTTTGATTTTCCTGGAGCTGATCATTGGTTGAGCCTTTGCCATTTTGCCTATTCTTCGATCCATTCGAATGGTAGTTGACCGTTTTTCCCACGTCATTCAGGCTTTGGATGCCATTTCAAGGCATTTGAAATCATTTTGGCTGAGCAGCCTATAATTTTCTGCAGTTCTTTATATGTTTTCCCCTCTCCAATCAACTTTTTAATCAAAGTCCGCTGTTCCTCAGAGCAATGTCTGGAACGACCCATTTTGCTGAGTATCTCAGTGTGAAATGCACTATAACCAGCATGTACAACATTTGCTTCCTTCCTTCCTTAAATATGGGCCATAACTGATACCTGTTTCTTCACAGAATCAATCACCTCACTAATTGAACACAACACTGCTATTATTTTGAAAACACCCCTTTCAATTACAGATTCAATTACACAGAATGAGCAGCATGCATGTCATGACTGTTGGGTCTGTTGGTTTTCTATGACTCTACAACACTTACTAGTAAAATATTTGCCATGTAGAAATATCACTTCTACCAAAAAAATTAGATTTATGAGGTTAGTGATGTTGGTCTGCTTTCTATTTTGAACACAACTGTACGTGTGTCATTCGTATGAGAAAAAAAATTAGATTTGACAGAAATGTCACATGAAACTCTTTTAAAGGAAATAGTGTGTTCTTATAGGCCTAATCAATCATAGTACTGTTCACCATGGCAACATGTCCCTGTGTTAGCAGAGGTCCCGAGTCTTGGGGGACAGAAACCAGCAACACCTGCTGCACTTGGCCATGATCCATTGAGCTGTCAATTCAATTGCAGTTTCATTTGGCTTTTTCTCTGTGGGCTCTGTGCCAGTGACTTTGTTCGTGCTTGTATGTGCATACTGAGGTTTAAAAAGTCGAGCTACATAGTTGTTCTCATATTTTGGTTCTCCAAGCTTTACAGAACTTCTGGCTCGCCTACTCATCAGCATCACAAGTTTTAAATCCAACTCGCCCCCTGTCTCCAGTCCTCCATATTCTGTTTTAATCTGATAATTAGTTAATTGTTTAATTTCTGTAAATACCATTGATTAACCATTTAATCCTAATTCACTTGAAAAGGTTTTGGCAGTTATACCAGGCGACTATGTTTGAAGTACAAGAGGGACTGTCGGTCAATTCAAAGTCACAGCACTGACTCTATTATTACTGAGATCCTCAGTGAAAGTGAGCGGAGTGGCTAGTGAAAGACTCCTCTCTCTTGATGTTTGACTATGATGATGTGATTGGGTGAAGCCACCAATTCCCAGAACACCGGGCGGGGTTTTGATGGCCTTTGAGGAAAATCCCAAATGAATTAGCTCTTGATGCTGAATGATGGATAGTGGAGAGATATGAGAGATAAGATGAGGTTTGAGGGTGATAAACAGAGAGACAAAGAAAGAGAAAGGCGAATGACTCATACAAGCTGCACACAGACCTGAAGCTTCTTTGCCAACCTGTTCTCACTCCAAACTCTTTAAATAGTGACGCTTGGTCAGTGGCTCTCAGCGTCTGATACCGACGCAAAATTCCCCCTTTAGCGTCTGTATGACATCTGCGTAAGGATAGATGATTGGGGTGATGGATGGGTCAAACAACACAGGACTTTCACCCAGGAGACTGGGGTTCGTGTCCCGTTCTTGTCCCGTGTGTCACTGAAACGTACATTTTTTAACCCCACCCACCATGTTTTCCTAAACATAACTGTCCTGTTGTTGTGCCCCATGTCAATTAAACGTACTTCCCGACAGAGAGCATCAAAAAGTGATGCCAATAGTCCTGACCAAGCACGTCTAAATATGATGCCAAAAGACCTTTTTTTTTGTCAATTACAAATGCCAAAGGTGTTGCTTTTTGACGCGATGGGAGTGAGAAGGGAGTTGTCTGTCCCTCTATGCATCAACATGGATTTTTCTCAGTATCAAGCAGAGTGAGGGTGCATGCAGAGGAGCCTCGTCTCATCCTTTGGTCTCTGTCTGAAGCTTGTGACCATGCTTAAGAGGGCCGAAAATGAGAATTGTAAAAAAAATAAGTTATTTGTAAAATGTGATCAATCACTACTTTTTACTCATTGAAGATGTAATTACATTTCTTCACTAATTATTCAACAGAAAACATTGCGTTACATGACTTTCTGTTACACAACCCTGTCACAAATCTGTCAAAGGTGGCATCTAGCAACACCAAAATCAACACACCCCCACCTCCCATCTTCTGTATTTAAGCGGTGACACCTGCTTCACTTCTGCCTAGACTTCCCTCCTTCCTCTAGGTCCTGTATTCACTGAGTCCTTTCCATTCAGCTAATTATGCTTCCTCCCTTCTTCCGCTTCTCTGTCCTTTGGTCCGTGACCTGGAAATTGGCAGAGGTCCACCATCACTGATGATGCTCCAATCACTTTAATGCATCTCATCAGAGAAGAGAGCAGACTTCCAGAGGTGCATGGAGTGAGAAACTACAGGTGTATCTAGTGATGGCCAAATGAAGCCCCATGTTCTGGGAATTGGTGGCTTCACCCAGTCACATCATCATAGCTTCAGAGGAGTTGCTATTCTTTGAGCCTTTTAAAAAAATCAAAAGCACAATCTAGTGGGCTCAGAAAATAAAGAAAATGCTTTATGAAGCTTTATGATACGAGATACAAGATGAATGAATCCCTTTTTAAAAAAATCTTTACCGCTATATTGACTGTAAGGGAGCCAATAGGGATAATTAAGTAAAATCCAACTCTTTTTTTGTTTGGGAGGGGAGAGGGAGACACACCTGAAGGAAATCTCACAGCATGACCCGTTTCTGCCATTTCTGCTCTCACCTGTTGATTGTTACTCTCTTGTCCAATCCTCTGTCTTTCTGTTTATTGGTCTGTGTATTTCTACACCCCTCTGTTCCTTTGTCTCTTGTCGGTTCATTTTATTCTGTTGCTGTGTTCTGTGAGTTTGTTCGTGTCTGGAGTCTACCTTTCGTCTCTGAGTTCCAGTTTTGAGATCCTGTTCTGTTGTTCTGGAATTAGTTTTTTCCTGTTGCTTTATGGATTTTTTGGTATGTACTTCATTTTTGGTTAATATATCACCTAAAACTACATTTGGGTCCAAGCCTTTCCTGACAAACCGTGACACTCAGTCAAAGAGCAGAGCCTTTTGTCACATCTGACTGTATAACCATTGGCTTTAAATGGCCAATGCCTTTACATGACTGTCTCTGACTGAACTCACAGATGGTAAATGGACTGTGGTACACTGGGAGTTAAAAGACAAACCGTGTTGTGTAAAGAAAGGAATCTTTTAACTAGGACGGTTGTGCCAACCCCCTATGATATTTACAGTCTTGATAAGTTGCTTCTGGAATGGGACTTTTTTTAGCAGTGAGCAAAAAAAACGTCATTTCTGATATGTTATTCTCTTATAAATCAGACAAGGAGACATGGTGTTCTGATGACACATATTTCCTCTCGCCCCCCCCCCAGACATTTGTTCCAGTATCTGGATCTATACACCACTCTTCAGAAGTGTATGTCTCCATTTTGTCTGTGAAACTTTATCCCATGTTTTCTTTTCTAATCCAACCAGGTTATTAGATATTTATAGCATACATTTGCACAATTCAGTTCTCCAGTTCAGCTCTGTGAACATGGCATGGGCTCTGTGAGGTTTCAGCAGCAGCTGCTCAGCCTTTGTTACGTGATCTGCTGTGTGCAGGTAAATGTCTCGGCTCCGAGGCGACTTATGAACGGTTTCCATCTCAGCTTGAAGGCGTCATGGGGTTCTGACACTGTGTTGAGTTAATTGGCTGATAATTTCCATGCCGGTGGTAATTAGTACTTGAGCATAATGGAATTGATCCAATGTCTGAGCAGGATGTGTGTGATTGGTTGACAGCTTTTTATTCCTGCTGGTAAATCTCTGTGGAGGGAAACTGGGCTGATATTTCCACTGTTTTTAATTAGACCGCATAGAAGTTAGCAGCAAGGGGGATAGCTTTACCTATACTATTTCCTTAAAGGTGAATACTGCTTAATCCATCAAGTCATATATATATATATATATATATAATTCATTTACACACACATCAGCAGGATGGACTGTGAGACAGGCAAAAAGAGAGACGATCAACATCACGATTGTACACTTTGAGATTAAAGTAAAGTAGAACATGTCATAAAAGATGGTTCAGGTTATAAGCTCTCTGAGGGGCAGCTGGTCCCAAAATAATAGCTCTGATTGTATGATCTTTGATGTTGGTCAGTCTTTCTATCCATCTCGCTCTCTGCGTAATTTTGGGGTGAAATAAAATGAATTATGTAGATTTCAATGAATTGGTGTAAGCTGCAGAGGCAACACAACTTTCACGTCAAGTTCAACTTTGGTGAACTTTGACATGCAAATTTTCACAGATGACTAATACCTTAAAGCGTAACTCTCGCCAAAATGAAACCTAGGGTGTTTTTGTGAATGTACCTGAGTCAAACTTTAGTTTAAAAGCATATTTAGGACAGAAGCGCCACTTTTAAGATTTACCGTATCTTAGTTTTTTGGTCAAATGGCCTTTTGAATGGGAGTGCTAGGGGCGCTACTATGATCGCATCAAAATCAACATTTATAAAACACTAAGAAGGCTCGACACAACATTAAACTTTGCTGGAAGTATCACCGGGGGCTCTACATGTGAACTCAGCATTGAGAACATTGTTTGTGTACGCAGAGTTTACTAAAAAAGTAACGTAACGGGGGAGGAGAGTAAAGATGGAAAGCTCCTAAAGCTTAGCTCCATATAAATGCACGGACAACTTGTTTTGTCGTTAGTGAAAAACAATATTGACCTTGTAATTGAAAAAGGAGCCTCATATGAATGACATTTCCTCCTATGGAGTCCGTTCATTCGCATTTGGAAATCGACACTTTTTGACTGGCGAGATGGTAGCGCCCGGAAACAACAACTGCTAAAGCAAGTCGTTCAAAACCTTTCTTTTTAGTAAACTCTGGGTACACAATGTTCTCAATGCTTGAATTCATGTGTAGAGCCCCTGGTGATACTTCGAGCAAAGTTTCATGTTGTGTCGAGCCTTCTTAATGTTTTAAAAATGTTGATTTTTGATGGTATCATAGAAGTGCGCCTAGCACTCCCATTCAAAAGGCCATTTGACCGAAAAACGAAGATACGGTAAATCTTAAAAGTGGCGCTTCCGTCCTAATTATGCTTTTAAACTAAAGTTTGACTCGGGTACATTCACAAAAACACCCTAGGTTGAATTTTGGCGAGAGTTACGCTTTAAGTCACCTACACATGAATCGCGAGGTCGGGGGCAGAGCAGAGAGGCAAAGCGCAGCGCAGAAACTTTCTTGAATTGGTTGCGCCTTGAAAGGTCAAACTAGGCAACTAAGTCCAAGTTTAAATATTTTGAGCGCAGCGAACGGCGCAAATCCTAGCACTGCGCCGCGCCTAGTTGGCTGGTACCGCTCTCCCATAAGAAAACAATGGAACGACCAGCGCAGAGCAGTTTTACCATGGATTACGTGTAGGCGTTGTAGGCTGTCTATACAGTGTTGACCTTTGAGGAAACTGAGAGCTGGAGACTCAGAACATAGGAAGCTGTCATAACTTGTGTTGCATCATCTACTCTTAAATAACCCCCCCCTCTGTTGGAGTCTAAAGTAATCCATAAAAGAGACATGGTTTACGGACAGTTATGAGATAGGAGTCAATTGCCGAACTTCCACGGCATGGTACAGCTCGACTCGGCGTTGACTCGACTTGCTTATGGTACCTGGTACTTTACTCCATTTCCACACAAACTCCCTATATTTTAGGGGTTCACCCAGGGACACTTCGACACGTGGACGGGATTAGCCAGGGAACCCCCAGCCCTCAGTTAAAGAACAGCCTGCTCTGCTGGCTGAGCCACAGAGCAGCCCTCTAATTAACACCTATATTGAAACCAAAGTGTAAAAACGAAAATATGCTGTTTTACGGGGGGGGGGAGTATGTCACTCTTTCTTTGCTCTGAGCAGTTGCTAGGCAACCAGAGGAGAATCCAGGAAGTTACCGCTCCAAGCTATGAAATAGTCCCTTTGAGCCTTTGTACCCAACCAAGTCCCGACAGGTCCTGGCAAAGCATCTCAGGCGTAGGCCATGTTCAGTTATTTCCAAATGTAATTATTTTAAGAATCTTCTCTTCCTCTTTTTTGACTGTGCCAATCATTGCATCCATTTATGTCATGCAACACACCGGATGGAAAGACACTGAGTGAGTGAGTTGCATTAGCCAATGCACTGGCTACAATAGAAGAAATACATTTAAAATACAGCCCCAGGTTTCGGGTCCCACATTTTACAGATCAATTTGGGTTTTAAGACAATGCTGGCCAGTTTTGGGTCTCAGTTTTAGTTTTGTATTGAACTCTTTCTTAGACCAAGAGGGAGAGGCATGGCAGGTAAACTGAGGCATGAGTAGCAGCAGGGAGATGATAGTCTGTCTGGTTGTGTTCAGGCTGTGGCTGCATTCACTAAGTGTTGGTAGAATGAGAGGCACAGGAACAAAAAACACACACACACACACAGAACCATCTGACCCTTGTGTATTGTGGGTGTAATGATGGCTTCAGACTTTTACTCTTGTTGAAATATTGATCAATCTGTTTTTTTCATGTGTCTTTCTGTTTCACTGATGAACACATCATAACACACATTCACACCAAGCATGTATGGAACAAAGCACACAAATACACTCTTCTTCTCTGTAACACACAACAACAACTCAAGAGTCTTTTTGAAGTGTAGGATAGAAGCACATCGATGTGTTTGGTAACCTCCATTAACACCTCAACAGCAGAGTGTGCATGTGTCTTCGCTGTCTTGCATGCATCCTGGCTTCCATTGATAGTATTTGTAAATGTGATTCTGATTGTAATGATGTGCTTGTGCTGTTTCTGTCTTTGTGTTTGCTCAGTTGATGAAGACTGAGCGAAGATGTGAGGCGGAACATATGTGTTCCTGATTGTAAGGATGCATTATCTAACACACTATACAGCATGTGTATGTCTGTAGGCATGCGTGGGTGTTTGTGGGGAATTTATAGTTGGCGCAGTCTGAATGGAAAATGCTTTTGTTTTGTGTATGTGCGCTACAAGGCCTCTCCTTTTTGCCCTGTTGACACGATATGGTTTTGTGTATGTTTTTTTTTCCTTGGAAATTTTAAAATTATGATACTTATTTTTTTGACATTGTTAAACTGAGGACCACGGATTTAGTAAGAGCTGATATGGTGCAACGAGTCAGCCTAGATGCCAATTTGTCTCAGTTGCCAACCAAAAAACTGCAATTGCAATAAAGAAAATCCTCTGTGGTCCAAAAAGCCTTTCCCACCATCTCTTTACACCCCCACAGAGAGATGTCTGCAAAACTGTTGACAGGACACCTCACAACTCAAAATGGACATGAACCCTGGTCCACACTATTACTACACACAGCACTGCCTGGACACCACACTATCTATAAATCCCAGGATAATGCATTATGCAAAATGGTAGCATGAAAGTAATTTGTAGAACAAAGGGGTCTGTAAAATTGCATTCAATTGCTGAATATAGTATACAGAGAAGGACTGAGTGGGGCTATGAGTTCTCACATCACTTCATAGCTGTACAGTAGTGGTGTATGTTAGTGACAATCATGTTGCGTAAATGTACAGAACATGACTGTGATTATGCAGTTGGGGGTAACAGGGGGGACGGACCCAGTTTAGTGCCTTTCATCTGCAAAAAGCGAAACCGCCCCATGAATGCCTCTTTTTTTGGTTCTATATAACTAGTTATATAGTTTAGATAATATTTTAGATCAAAGACGAAACAAAAAACTCCCAATTACAAATCTGTCTGCTACTTAAGCACCATGGACAGCTCCATGGATTTATCAATACACAGGCTACTGATATTTCAGAGCCACGGTCGGGGCCATAGATTCTACCTTGTACAAACCTTAATCAGATAAAGGATCAATGAGTCAGGCAGACTAGACTAACATATTCTGCCCCTGCACTCTCTCTGCTACTAGAGGATGAGGTTAACAAGGGGCATGCATTTTAGTCATCTTGCTAACAAGGCGGATGGCATCCCGCTGCAGTACAGTCTGAGAGGACTTGACAGCTGGCTGTTTGGTTGCAGCCGTTTCTCCTGTCAGCGTCCGACACCTCCCAAGTTCTCCTCAAAAAGCATCATCTGGCACTGGCGAACCTGGAAAGATTCTCTGAAACGTCTCTGCCCTTCATGCTCCGTTGCTACCATTTGACATTTTGGTGGTAAAAAAAGCAATTTGGGAGCATTGATTTGAGAGACAGAGCTGGCGGCCGGGAAAAGAGGAAAATCGATGGCTGCTACGATGCTGGGGGGCAGGTACACAGGTACGCTACAGTTCCTTGACAACAAAAGGCTGATGTAGGGAAAGGTAGCTCAGTCACTCGCAATCAGCTAAAAATCATATGCTGCAGGCTGCGTCAGCAGCTCCAACTGAGAGTAAATTGTCTGTGATGCTATTTCTGCGAGGTTCCTGCACTGTTGGTAATAGGTGCACTGCCTCTCTCTGCCTCTTTCACACACAGGCACATTTCCTTTGATCACCAATGGTTTTATTAATCAAATTTAAAAGCCACGCTGAGAGGAAGAATGAGGACGCTTGTTCTCTGGTTTGGCTTTTTAAATGCCAGCTCTGACCTCAGTTACACTCTGTTTATTAACTGACAAACAAGCTGTACACTCCTGAACAAAATCTTAAGACCGGGGGAAACATTGCAAGTTTTCCACATTTCGCGCTAGTGGATCATAACCGGGTTGTAAGTACTGCTTCAAAATGCCAAAAGAAGAAACCGGAGCAAGAGACAAAAAGAGAGTAGGCAATTTATTGAAAAATGCATTTAAACTTAAACAGACTGTTCATCAGCTGATCAAAAGTTTAAGACCATATCCCAAAAATAAACCCACAACAGAACTAAAAGTGTCAAAGGACTCAGTAGTGAGTAGCCCCACCGTTCTTGTTGATCACTTCAAACACTCGTTTCGGCATGCTTGATGCAACTGTTCCCAGGAGGCTGCTGGGAACGTTGCTCCACGTGGTGAAGATGGCTTCACGAAGGGCGTCCATGGTCTGGAACTGACGTCCGTTTTTGTAAACTTCCCTTGCCATCCATCCCCAAATGTTCTCAATGGGATTAAGATCAGGGGAACACGCAGGATGGTCCAAAAGAGCAACGCTATTCTCCTGGAAGAAGTCCTTCGTCAGGCGGTTGGTGTGAATTGCAGCGTTGTCCTGTTGAAAGACCCAGTCATTACCGCACATACGGGGGCCCTCAGGCAAGAGGGATGCCCGCTGCAACATGTCCACATAGCCAGTCGCCGTTCGACGCCCCTGGACAACCTGAAGCTCCATTTTCCCATTGAAGGAAAAAGCACCCCAAATCATGATGGAGCCTCCTCCACTGTGCCACGTAGAAAACCTCTCCGGTGAGATCTCCTTCTCATGCCAGTAACGTTGAAAGCCATCAGGACCGTCCAGATCAGAGAATAAAACTTTCTTCCACCTTTCAATGTCCCATGTTTGGTGCTCCTTTGCAAATTCCAAACGGACAAGTTTGTGGCGTGGGAGGAGATGTGGCCTTTGAAGACGTTTTTTTTGTTCTTGAAGCCCTTTTCTCGCAGATTACGTTTTATGGTTATTGGGCTACAGTCAGCACCAGTAAGGGCCTTAATTTGGGTCGAGGATCGAACTGTGTCTTCACGGACAACCCGTCGGATCCTGCGGCTCAGTGCAGGTGACATTTTTTTGGGTCTACCACTTGACTTTTTTGTCCCATAACTCTCAGGATCTTTTAAGAAATGTAAAATGACTGTCTTACTGCGTCGTTATTCTAGACTCGTTAACCCTCCTTTATTCCTCTGCTCTGCTCCACTCTTTCATAATCTTTATGGGGTTCAAAAAGTTCAGTTTGGCCTCATTAGCCCGGGCGTATTTAGCCTAAAACAACTTGGCCTACCTTGATCACACACAAGTGACCTCTATTCAACCCAATATCACAAGTGTTAAAATGTTAATTCTGCAGCGACCCTAACTTAGTCTTGGACTCTTAACCCTAACCCTTTCAGAACATTTTGATTTATTTAGTTCTTCAATGCCAAAGTCAAAAAAATATTAATTTCTGAAAATGTATGTGCATGACAGTTGATGGTACAACTTGATGGTGTTGAAAGACTGTAGTACATTTGTATGGTTAAATGAAATAGTCCCACAATTGGAAAAGTATGAGTCAAGGGACACACTACTTCCTAAGTTGGCTTTGGACAGAAAAACCATGAGCTGCAATCAAAAAGCTCCTAAACCTGTGCCTGCTCCTTCTCCCTGTTCCTGTTAACCTGTGGATTTTTGGCTACTTCTGTTCGGATGTGCTGCCTTATCATCATCATCATCATCATCATCATCATCATCATCATCATCATTATTATTATTATGTAATCATACAAAGTTGCATATCCATCATAACAGACTCAACCATCTTATTTTTAATAGAACAATATCTGCAAACCGTGTGTGTGTGTGATAATAATAATAATAATGGCGGACTATAATTATTGGAAGCAGACCTGATAAGGATGAGGTGAAGCTTCCCGCTGCAGACTCACTGTTGAGACTGAATAATAAATGAAAGGCAGAGATGAAAGGGACCGTGGGTCGCACCCTGCACGCTGACACCCTCCCAGCATCCCCTGAGAAGAACAAGAGAATTCTGGGTGGAATAAACAGGTTATTTAAAGATAAACAAATATGGATGCTTCCCCCGGGAAAACGTGCGTTGGGGTGACGCGGTAGGAGCTGGAGAGAGCAAGGGAAGAGCATGAGTGAGATGACAGAAAGACCTGGTTATAAGTTGACTGTCTATCAAACGAGCAGAGTTAAGTTAAAATCCAACACTGGGTAGATTTACATGAACCTGGCAAGATTTAAATGCAACAAATTGCTTACCAAGCTGAAAGACAAAGTGTATCTGCAGTAATCTACACCAATTGAGACAGCACATTTCATTTACTGTGTTGGGTACTTATTTTTACTAGAACAAATATCCACCTCTGAACCCCAGGGGGGGTTCTGTGATCATCATTAATCAGAGTGATGGGGGAGCATTGCTGAAGTCTCCGGGGAGGTTTCACTATCACTCTGATTGATGATAACTAAAGATGACTAAAACGTTTGGAAATATTCCTGTAGGCTGTTTCCGTGAGTCAGTTCCAAGATTGGTATCATTTTATGTGTGCGTACAGTCAACGCATTCTCATTAACGGGATGGTGTGATATCCTACAAAATTACGGCAACAGCCGGCTGGTCACATGACAGTTAAGTGAAGTGCTCTTTAAAGTTGAATTTAGTCGCGAAAAAAGGTGACTGTCCTGCGGTGACGACATAAACACAAAAACGACAAGTTAAGATTAGAAAAACAATTGTGGGTTGGGTTAAAACACCAGTCCTTAAGTAATCCTCCTGGGAGACAAAGACCTGTTTCCTGGGTGAAAGTCTTGTATTTCCCCTTAACTTCTTCCAGGACATGAACTTCGCTTCTCTGCTTTTAAAAGCCCTGCGTTTTAAGACCCAACCATCCACTCCAACCTCCTCCTTATGCGGATCTTCACATTCTTATACAGCAGCTGTCAATGTGCTGCATACAGATATAGATACGTGGATCACATAAAAGTTACAGTGCATGACTTATCGTAGCTATATGTAAAAATGGTTCATAAGAACAGCCTGGTTCATTACAGAGATGTTTTTGTTTGTAAAAACAACCAAATAAAAGAGTAGCTCATGTTTCCAGAGCTCAGGGACTTTACTAGTAGCTACGGAGCATCCACCCCTCTCTTTTGTCTGTGTCCCTGGTCAGTCCCACAATCCCTTAAGAAGGATTTTGTTTGTGTTCCATAGAACAGTGGTTCCCAACCTTTCTGGTCTGAAGCCCCTCCACAGACCTTTCAGATGAACTCACGTGCCTGTTTATCGATAAAGGGGTGGTTCAGAATTTTGGACATAGGACCTCATTTCCAAGTTAGCCAGTGTGTTATTTATCAGTGGAGACTGTTTTCAACACGTTTCATCCAGTCCTTCTAGTTGCAGAGTTCGCTGGTGCTAGGCTAGCGCAAGTCAACGGTTTATGCTAGCCTTACCCACTCCACAGTACACCCGAGGCAAATAAATTATAACGCCAGACTATCGATGTAAATGTCTGTGTTGATAGAATAATGTTAGAAATAAAACTAACCATTTTGAGGGACTAGTTTCTCAGCAGCGGCGGAATTTTACTTTGCTCCGGTTAGTAGTACTGCGCTGAAAAGGAAACAGAGAAGCGCACTCCAGTCGGGACACCTGCGAGATCCAGAAAGGGACCAACTGTGGCTTGTTGCTGCTGGCTTGGACATCAAGACACCGGCGGAGACTCTACTCAAGTGGCGAATGTGTAGTGATTATTTTAGACCAGACAACTTTTGAAAACCCCCGCAATCTAAAGGACCACAAGTCACTGACAACGAATGCGGTTCCATCCGTCTTTCCAGATGCATCAACAGCTACTGATGAACGGGTAATAACTTTTGGTAGGCTACTCTAGCCTAGGTAATATCAGTCCGCCGCTGCCGTAGCCTATGCCTACTACCAACTACAGGGAACAAAGTATAACTATTGCAATGCGATGCAAGGGTAGTTTAATTTCTAACATTATTCTATCAACAAAGACATTTACATCGATAGTCTGGTGTTATCATTTATTTGCCTCGGGTGTACTGTGGAGTGGGTAAGACTGTTTTTAGTGGCAGGCTAGCCTAGCAACAGCGAACTCTGCAACTTGAAGGACTGGATGAAACGTGTTAAACAGTCTCCACTGATAAATAACACACTGGCTAACTTCGAAATGAGGTCCTATGTCGAAAATTCTGAACCACTCCTTTAAACCTCATTAGCATTTCCCAGTGTATCTCCGTGTGTACTTCGTCCACAGCAATCACTCCCAAAACGTCCCACTTAGAGAGTAAATGCCGTAAACACTCTTTGTAAATCTTTACAATCATTCCCTGAAAGAACCAAGCAGGCCTGCCTTGTCACACCATCCAAACTGTGTGTGTGTGTGTGATACAGATATGATGACATACATTACCCAGTGTATTAGTATAAAAACATTGACGACAGCTTGGTGGAATCTGGAGAAAGAAGGGAGCCTGCATCTGTGTTTCTTTTCTTCTGGGATTTGAAGAACTCCCATAACCACAAGTCCTGAGAAACGAAGACAGCCGTCTCCCTCTCACCATTACTTTTCTCTTCCCGCAGCAACAGAGTGGCGGTGAGGGCGGCAGAGGCAAACAGCAACAGGAAGAGACAATTCTTACAGTAACTGCCACCTATGCCTCAGTAATAAGCAGCAGACTCTTACCCAGAATCCCATGGGAGCAGTGGATTCTGAGAAACCCATGAACCTCCTCCTAAACACCACAAGCACACCTAAACCAAATATGGAATTTTTACAAGAGTTAATCACTTGTGAAGACAGTCTTCCTTGCATGTCTTTCTGAGTGTAATTACCGTGTAACTCAATTAATTTCCCTCGCGCAATTAAAGTGAGGTGTGCTCTTCAAAATCACTGCAAAACTCGCAGATCATTAGCATACACTTAACAGACAAGCCTCATCTGCAGGAGAAAGAATAATCTGAGGAGAGGTAAATGGGGTTCACATGTGCTACCAGGATGGAAAACTCATACAACAGTTTTTGAATACCAAACAAGAAATCAAGAAATCTTATAATGTACACATACAGGCAACATAACTAAATACATCTAGAGTGGAAAGTCAGATTTGTGGCTGCATTTGTCTGGACTTTGAGTTTTCGGTCTCTGATATTTCTGTCTTAACCCCTAAACAATGGAGGGGAATACAATCTTGTTGGATATTAAAAATAATCAAGCAACGTGCCTTTCCAGAAACTGTATCTGTTGCTCTGGATAATCCACAGAACAACCTGTAAAACGTTTTGCATGGGCCTATTTCTGTGTTCAAGGTGCGGTCTGTTGACTACCCACAGTAACTTTTGTGTGCACAATTTTAATACTTTTTAAGTTTTGTTTTATGTTGAACCTTGATCGTAAAGTCTGACAAAAAATTAAAAATTGTAGTTTTTCTTCAGGGCATCTCACTGTCTTCATTAGCGAATAGAGTTTGCTCAGTTTCTATAACATGACCATGTATCAACCTTGGTGGTGGCTGAATCTGGGTGTTTGTATACAATTAAGCCATCTCCATTTCTGTTCCATCTGCCGATAAAGTACATGAGACACTATCGAAAGTTCTAGCAAGTGAACCTAGAGTAGTTCTTTCCAAGGTGGAGAAGGAATGAAGATTACCTCGATGATGATTGAGACGTCACTGTATAGGTAGTCTATATCAACGAATTTTCATTTCCAGGATTGCTCCGGTGCCGCCGGAAATTCCGTCGGATGTCCGTTACCTTCCTCTTTCTGTGTGTTGGCGTTCTAAACTCCGGTGGATTTATGAGGAATATGGTTAACTGCTCCTCAGATCTCTGCAGGGTAAATCCAGACAGCTAGCTAGACTATCTGTCCAATCTGAGTTTTCTGTTGCACGACTAAAACAACTTTTGAACGTACACGCTCCATCAAAACAAGTTCCTTCCCGAGGCTATTTTGCAGAGGCACTGTTGCTCCGTCCGGCGCTTGGCACCGCCCAAGACAATTGTGATTGGTTTAAAGAAATGCCAATTAACCAGAGCATGTTTTTTTTTCCATCCTTATATCATTAGATATATTTGGATTTTAGAATGAAAACTGTAAAAGTATTTTTTTGATTTTTTTTCTTTTTCAACACCAGAAAAGAGAAGGCATGGATGTTAATTACAGGAGTGCTTGGAGTGGAAGGTAGATACCAGCTTAATAAACACGGGATTGTTCTGTAAAGTACTTATAGAGACAAAATAATCTGCAAGTAGGGCAGCAAGACACTCTGCTTTGGAGACAATCCCAGTGTGGTATGGCGCGCAGCAGAGGACGGAACAAAACCGGAACAGAGACGCAGCACAGACGCTCCCGGTCGAAAATCAGGGTTCATTTCTGCAACTTCATCTAAAAGAAACTGGCCTCTGTGAGATTTGACTCCACTTCTGTCTCCATTGGTGCACAATGACTGCAGCGGAACCACATGTTGTCCACGGCATGGCACGGCTCTGGCTCACTCTGGCCCTCACTGGCTGGCAGTGGTCGCCTCTTGGCCTCTTCCTCCTCCAAACGCTCTAACTCCTCCGCACTGTATTCTGGCTCATACAATAACCCCAAATTTCCAATTCCAGCAGTGCATTATTAAAATAGTTTCCTTCCATATCCACAGGAACATTGCCCTTTGCCATTATCTCGACATGACCTCTTTGATTCAATGTAAGCAAGTAAACAAGATGGCAGACTGTTTTGATTTTGGAACTGTGAGGAACTCTTCGTGGAGGCGGACATATAAAGAATGCTAAAGTACAGTCTTTAGTTTGAGCAACAGCCCTGGAGCTAACAGGAACATGTTTTTGTGCTGGGCTGTGAGTAGGGAGGTCTGGGCACTGATGGAGGGAAGTTTAATATAGTTCATTTACACATACTACCAACATTATTATCATTCACTGTTGGTTGAATTTAATGAAGTATCCCTTTAAAGATCAGACAGACTGTTTTTCTGTTTGTCTACACAAATGTATTTATCTGGTCCCTGGTGTTGACCTATAAAAAGCATCCTTTGTTTCAGTTGCCGGAGGTTTTGCATTAAACCAAACTGCCTGATTTTGTAATAGCACCCAACAGGCCCCGGAGTTGGGATATGGGAGCCCTGGGGACTATTCCACTAAAGAGTAAGCAAAAAGTAGTGAAATGATTTACGTATAACCATTTTGAAAACCCTTTGCTTCTTGATATTAATTTAGAAACATCTGAGAAACAAACAATTCTGTCTTCAAAATGTAATTATTCTACAAGTACACATATTTATCCATTCAACCTTTATTTATCCTCGACAGATGATTGGGGTGACCCTCATTTTTAATGTCATCGAGTCAGATTACAAAGACAAATACAGAACAACACAAAGTGCAGTAAGAAATATAGAAAGACAATAAAATATACATAATTGGAAAATTATTTGATAAATACATTAGGATAATAGGGATGCAAAAGAAAATAAAATTATGTTAAGCAGTTACAAGTAGAAGTTTGCAGGTTTAGAACCTGGTTTCTAAATTGTCCAAAAGGCACAATTGAGTTGATTTTAAGAAAGTGTCAGCAGAGAGTAAATCTGATAATGTTCCTTTGAATAACAAAGAAGTTTTGTAAGGTAGTATGGTAGTTTTTCCAATAAGAGCCTTATACAGTAGATAAAGAGATACCAGTGAGTATCTTGGAGAGAAGACCACTCAATACTTTCATATAAAATACAATTATGTGTACCATAGACATAGCCGGTTATGAATCTCAAGGCAGAGTGATAGACTGAGTCCAGAGATTTAAGAGTTGAAGATGATGCATGTCTATAAATTACATCCCCATAGTCCAAGGCAGACATTAAAACTGCCTCAACAACCCTTTTCCTTCAAAACATGGGAAAGATGCTTTTGCTTCTGTAGAAATAGCCATTTTTTTGCCTGAGTCTGCACACAAGATTATCAATGTGAAATTTGAAGGAGAGCTTTTTGTCAATCCAGATGCCAAGATATATATATATTTTAAGATTCAGAGCTATGAACTGAACTCAACTTTTTCTTATCTTTTTGTATTTGCAAATGTTGTTCCATTGTTGCTCTATGTTACATTATTTGACTTTACCTTTGCCTAACTATATTCATGGAACTTTGCACACTTGATTATGTATCTTTAAGGCATACTGTTTCTGCCTTCCCTGCTCTACCTGTAAAGCACTTTGGGTGAACTGTCGTTCGTTTAAATGTGCTATACAAATAAAATGAATTGACTTATATTCTGGAACTCTCTCAATCAGAGGTCCATTCATAGTAGAAATATTACGGTTAGAATAATCTATTGCTCTGAAAGAAAGCAAACACTTTTTTTTTTATCAGCATTTACTACAAGTCTTAGGTCTTTAATATTCTGCAAGAGGGTCTTAAAGGAACGCTGGAAGTTTTCAATTGCTAGATGAACAGAATCTGCAACATGATACAGGACTGTGTCATCCACATACAGATGGGCATGACAGTTTACCAAAAATGAGATTATATTATTGATATAGATGGTGAAAGGAACTGGACCTAAAATTGAGCCCTGTGCAACACCTTTTGTTACTCATAAAAACTCACATTTAATTGTAGCTTCCCAGTTTAACAGATTGTTGTCTCTCTGATAGGTAGTTGTTAAACCAATTACACGCATTAATATCAAAAGCAATGTTATGCAACCTCTGCAGACCAGGCAATGATCTACAGAGTCAAAAGCTTTGGAGAGATCAACAAATAGTGCAGCACAGTGCTTTTTTCCATCTAAGGCTGACACAATGTCCTTAACGACCAAAGTAACAGCAGTTGTAGTACTGTGTCCTGCTCTAAAGCCAGACTGAAATGGACTCAAAATGGAAGCTCTACAAAGAAACACCTTTAATTGATCATTATTCAGAGATTCCAGGACCTTCGACAGACATGGCAGTTTGGATATTGATCTATAGTGGTTGAGATTGTTTGTATCCCCTCCCTTGTGTAGGGGTACAACATGCACCATTTTCCAAATACTGAGAACTATACCTGAGGAAAGATTGAAAATATTAGTTATTTGTTCTGAGATTATGTGGGCTGAGAGCTTATGGAAAAAAAGGGGTCCAAATTGTCCTCTCCAGTACATTTCCTGAAATGAATTAGGAGATTAAGGAAAGCATCTGTAACAACACTTGCACAGACAGAATCAAGGGTAAATGTATGCCTGTGAGGAGCAGTGAATACATTGTCATTATTAGAGGTGGATCTAGTTCCCCATTCTCAGAATGGTGACATGCAGCTTTAAAATGTTTATTGAAGGCTAAACTAATCTCTTTATGATCAGACAGTAGACAGTCATTGACCTTGATCTGGGTAGGAATTGAGGAGAAATTGTTATTGGTATTAGAATTTACAGCCTTCCAAAAATGTGCAGGGTTTGAATAGGAGCTAGAGACTAAGTTCATAAAGTAGTCAGATTTGGCTTTCCTTAACATAGATATGCATCTATTTCTGAGTTGTCTAAAAACAGTCCAATCGGAACTACCTCCAGAGCGTCTAGCAAAGGACCAGACTTTCAAATCCGATAAGTCAGTGGTAAACCAAAGGTTTGATCTGAATTCTTTTTTACTTTGTGCTTTTTAAAGGGAGCATGTTTGTTTATGAATGAGAGGAAGGTCTTGATGAAATAGTCCAAAGCCAACTTGGTATCTGGAATTTCACATGTGCGACGAATATCACTTTGAAGTAGATCATTAAAAAGGCTTGTTCATTGAACATTAAGTGACGCTAAACAATAATTTAGGATGGTGATCTCTTTAGGCGAGTGCTCCCGATATTAAAATCTAGACTCCTAGTTTCGATAGCAATCTAGTTTCCGTTCCAGCTGTCAATATGGGAGTGTGTTATGTTGTTTTAGATGTTTGCATAAAAGCAATTTAAGCATTTATCTGCCAAACCTGCAGATCAACAGGGCTATGAAGAGAAAACAGCACTTGTTTCAAGCTGTTTAGTAATTATCTATGACTTTAAAGTCCTATTGGCACGGTGTCATCGGGGAATACAGAGTTGATATGTTTCTAAGTGTTATAAAACATGAATACTCTACTTTGAAAACTATACTTTAAAATTAGAAGTCAAATTTCCGCCTCTGTTTGCACTCCTGGCTGTCTCGTGGTTTTGTTCTCATCCTGGTGAGGTCTAACAAAGGTTCAGGCCAAGGTTCAGCCTGAGCATGAATCTGAGTGGGATCATTTATATATCCCACTGGAGATAAAAACAGATTATCAGAGATGGCTGTAGAGAGAGCGGTGGGGGAGGGAACCAGCTCCCCCGTGGCAAAATGCATTCAGGTAATTGGGAAACAAATGTTTTGGTGTGTGTTTTTAGTGCTGTTTGCAGTATTTGGAGAGACGTGAACTGAAATCAAACTTTCATTTTTCATTTTTTTCAGTGCTAATAAATTCTGAAGCCCCCAAAAGACACACACACTGAACATGTGCATGTCACACACACACACACACACACACACACACACACACACACACACACAGAGATTTACACATTCAAACACATCAGGCTAAGGTTGGCTCATTGATTCACTAGACAGTGTATTATGTGGAGTGTGACCTTTCCAAGTGCTCCCACTGATGGAATGAAAGGTGCTGAAACACCCACAATGCAGTAGCACCTCTCAGGAGAAATGTCAGTAATTAGAGCTCAGCGCCAGGAGAGGTTACAGGCCAAATCACTCCAGAGACACAACGACACAGACGCAAAGCGTGGCAAGGGAGGACTGTGTGGGTAGAATGAGAGGAACAGAGTCTGAGCAGTGACATCACAAATTCAAACATGTCTGGAAGATAGAAATCAATTAGCTTTGGATACATTTTGGATTTACAGAAATCTGATCAGAGGTAGCCATACCGACGTTCCTTGCTTTTCTCTGTTTTAGCGTTGAAAGTGTGGCTTTTGTATTGATACAAGTTAAGTAGCTCTATTAAAGAACAGTTTCCTTAGCAACACAAGAACGTTCAGCCTAGCAGCCATTATCCAGAAAACAACCCAACAATATGTACTGTAAGTCTATATTGGGAGCTTGAATGTACTCAGCAAATGTTCTGTAAACATAACCTTAAGAAGATTATGCCTGACTTCCATTAACATATTGCCTGTACCACAAGATTAATAAACACTCAGATTTAATTTGTAAAACAATTGAAGCAAATGTACCTTAAAACTATAGTTAAATCCTTCCAAAACCAGAAACCATGGATTACCAAAAATCATCCGGGATGCCATTAACACACACACTCCCGTGTTACAAATTAGGACTGCAGTCTGGAAACATGGGCAACTATAAAGCAACAGCCCACAATGGGAGAAGAGCAGTGAAGGAGGCAGAAAGGGACTAAGGGAAGAAAGTGAAACTACAATTCTAGGAGGGCAACCCTAAAAGCATGTGGCAAGGTCTGAGAAATATAACAGAATACAAGCACTTCCCCTCCTGCTTGTCAATTGCAGATGTGTCTATAGCAAATGAGCTATGAGCAAAAGAACTTTTATGCTCGCTTTGAGGCCATCGGAAACCAAGAAGCAGAAGTAGCAGAGGTTAATAGATGGGTGCACCTCTCACACCCATCTCCCTTTCAGAGCATGATGCCAGGAGGGCTTTCAAGCATGTGAACAACAAGAAAGCACCAGGACCTGACGTTTTCATATGGCAGGTCCTCAAACTGTGCGCTGACCAACTAGTGCCAATGTTATCAATGGTATTCAACCTGTCACTTACTCGGTCTGTCATACCTACATGCTTCAACAAGTCCACCACAGTTCCTGTGCCCAAGAAAACAATACCAGCCTGCCTGAAGGACTACCGCCCAGTAGCAACGAAAGGCAAGACCGCTTTTTTTTTCCTATAGCACATTTCAGCAACAAGGCAATTCAAGGTGCTTCACATAAAACATTAAAGCATTTAAAAAAAAAAAATGAAAATGTGTTAAAGAGAATATAAAAAAGCTTGAATAGAATAAGACATATATGAAATATAAGAAAACGTTAGAGTACATTGTAGGAAAAGACCAATTACTTTAAAAACAAAAGGCAGCATAATAAAGGAAAGTCTTCAGCTTTGATTTAAAAGAACTGAGAGTTGCGGCGAACCTGGAGTTTTCTGGGAGTTAGTTCCAGATATGTGGTGAATAGAAACTCTTCTCCCTGTTTAGTTCTGACTCTGGGGACAGAAAGCAGACCTGTCCTGGATCACCTGAGAGGTCTGGAGGTTTCAGAATGTAGCAGCAGATCAGAAATAAACCATTCAGTGCTTTATAAATCAACAGTAGTATTTTGAAATCAATTCTTTGAGAGACAGGAAGCCAGTGTAAAGACTTCAGAACTGGAGTGATGTGATCCACTTTCTTTGCCTCAGTGAGGACTGAAGCAGCAGCGTTCTGAATCAGCTGCAGCTGTCTGATAGATTTAGGGAGACCTGTAAAGACACTGTTACTGTAGTCTACTGAAGATAAAAGCAGTCTAGAAGTCCTTTAACCCTTGATCCTAGTGATGGTAGGCCCCCTAATTACTGAATTAATTAATTAGAAAATGTTCTTGTGCATCTCATTAAACCTTAAAAACATTGTGAACTGAACCCTGCTTCGTGTCACTTTGTTCTCCAAGTTCTCGTAAATGCTTTCAGAATCAACGCACAGAGGTCAAGCCAGTAGATGATAGGATTCAAACCACATAACAATCATGATCTGATTGTTTCATAACATGTTGTATAATGTCCTGCATTCAGCTTTTTGACACTCTCTTCTTTCTTTTCTTACCAGAGTGGCATTTCTCCATGGAGATCTTTTCTTACCGGAGACAGCTTTCACCTTGGTGGGAGCAAAGGCATGAATAACATTAGAATTGAAATGATCTATTTGTACAAGCTCATTGACTGAGACCCAAGAGAGGGCGGGTGTGGAGGAGAATAGCTGAAAAAATATCTCACTGGTGTTTTCAGTGATATTTTGTGATTACCTCTGTTTAAACACTTGTTTCAACGGATATAGTGCTGTCAAAGAAAACACGAGAATGATCAGCGAGAGCAACATCAGTCACCATAACCTTGGAAATGTTCAGACCCTTGGAAATAAACAATTTCAGAGTGTGCCCCTAATGTGTGTGGGCCCCATCACATGATGAGTCTGTCCATAGTTGGTCTTGCATTGCCAGACCTTCCTCCACAGCGCTGCGGAGGAAGGTTAGTCCACACAGCATTCCGGGATGGGAGAAAAACATGCTCTGGTTTATTGGCATTTCTTTAAACCAATCACAATCGTCTTGGACGGGGTAACGGTGCCTCCGCAAAATAGTCTCGGGAAGGAACTTGTTTTGGTGGAACATGTGTACGTTCAAAAGTTGTGTAGTCGTGTAACAGAAAACTCAGCTTGGACAGATAGTCTAGCTAGCTGTCTGGATTTACCCTGCAGAGATCTGAGGAGAAGTTAACCATAGTCTTCATAAATCCACCGGAGTTTAGAACGCCAACACAACGAATTTCCGGCAGTCAATAAAGGTTATAGATAGTATTTAAGTAAAGTCATCAAAGAAGGTTGCACAGTATTTAGGTGGCCTGCAGATATTTAAAAACACAGCTTGAGAAGAGGAACTCAGACACATATTCAAAAGAAGCAACATTTCCACAAGATATCTGCTTGCATTGGAGTGAGTCCTTAAACAAAATGGCGACTCTCCCTCCTTTATTATTCTCTATTCTCACTCATAAAACTGAAGTTAGGAGGGGCTGACTCGATAGGAACAGCTGCACTGTTATTTTGGTTTAACCATGTTTCAGTTAAAAACATAAAATCAAAATCAGTGATCAGATAAAGATTTTCCCTGCCAAAGACCTGATGTTTCAAAAAGCTAGTGTTAGTGTGTTAAAAACATGATCTGCCTGTTCTTGTGGGGCAGGTTGTGGCTGACGAGGAATGGATGCTATATTTGCAGATGAGTGCTTCTTGTTTCTTAGCCGATTCACCATTCCTTTTCTATTACCTATCACGACAAAGATTGGTGCATAGGGCCCTGGTCCTGGAAAGAGTAATGACTGCCACTAGCCATGCAGCCTGGACCCAGCAAATATCAGTTAGAGCTCACTGCATTTTCTACACAAGCAACCTTATCAGGCTGGGGGGGAATAATGGGAGTAGGGCGTGGTCTAAGATGGATGGATGGATGGATAGATAGATGGATAGATACCTTTTATTGTCTGTCCAAAGCAATGACAGACATTTTCCTTAATTGAAAACATGCACAGCAGCTTTACAGTGTCTATTTTATGTTGTTCAGAGCGGTTATTGTAGAGGTGATGAATGAGTTTTTGTAAATGTTTTTCCAGGGCCAGTGGAACTTTTTACCGTCTGCCCGATGGAATTAACTGCAAAGAGTTTAGTTCTAGCATTAACCAACTCCTTCATCTGGTCATACCTCATATGATTTCCTGTGATAAAAAACATGGATTGATTGAGATTAAGGGTAAAAACGTCAGCTGGTTGATGAGCGATTGAATTGTCTTTTTTTTTTTTAATGACAAGCAAATATGTGATGCCCAATGGTTGAATCAGATTTGCCAACATCACCATGCTAACTTTCATTTGTTCAAATCGAGTCCCATATCTGTGGTAGAATATAGCCTCTTTTTTCAGTGCAACATTTAAAGCCTTGCTTTTATTTACTGTAAGTAGAGCAGCAGTAAAGCACAAATCGAGAGATTGTCTTGGTGGCTAAGCCTGCCCCCCCCCCACCACCACCACCACCGCCCCCCTTCTCTCTCTTTTGGTCCCTATGTCTCGGGGACAGATGGTGAGTGTCAGTAGCATGCCAGTTCTCATATCTCACAATGGGCCTCTGCCATGGAGAAAGATGTTTTTGCACGTCTGGGTGTCTTTTTAATCCAATGACGGTGGGGAAGAGAGTAGAGGGTAAAGAAATTGCATGGAGAGGGCAGGAAGGAAAGAGGGAGAGATGTTTAATGCAATACAGAGTAGGAAAGACAAATGCATGGAAAGGGAAGTAAATCAGAAGAGGAAAAATAGGAAAACAGGGTGAGAGGGAATGAGATAGGCAGACGAAAAGCTATGCAGGGAAGGATGAGACAAAGAGAGAGTAGTGAGATGTGTACAGCAGTGAAGAAGTGACAAGGAAGGGAGAGATGCAGAAAAGAAATTGCATGGAGAGAGTAGAGGGACGAAAAGAGGATGAGATTGCAAGGAACAGATGAGTGTCGGAGGGAGGGAGGAGGTAAGGAGGGATTTTCTTAGTCTTTCAAGTCTGGTTTATCTGGCATAGTCAGTAAAGCCGTTTGGTCCGGTTGCCATGGTGATGTAGTGGGCTTGGGAGAGAGAGAAAAAAGGGACCCTTTTGAGTCCTAATATCCTTCAATAAAACACGTCTCTGACAAGAAACAATTCAGGAACAACCCCCCACACACACACACACACACACACACACACACACACTCCCTTGTACACCCTTTGTTGTTTGTTAATGAAGCAAAAGGGGGCTGAAGTGAGGAATAAAAATGTGTAGGCATGCAAAAATAAAGTCATTACCTTTTGAGTCAACTTCAATAAAACACATCTCTGATGCACACACGCACGCACGCACGCACGCACGCACGCACGCACATACACAAACTGTGCTGACATCCTGCCTGAAATATAAGTTGTAGCATAGCTCTACTGCGCACGAGTTACATTTTATTTCATGTGTGGAGTGTGTGCATTAGAAATGATGTATTTCACATTTTTTACTACTCCCTGGGTCAGATATACTAACGCTTTTGCGCCCACTTGAGGCGTATTTGTTTCGCAACGTACGGTATATACAAACGGGCCGCACTGAGGTAAAAGCGCAGACTGCCTGTCGCGGGAACTGAAAATGGCAAATTGCGCTTTTCCGTGTCATGCATATGCATTCATGGGAGGGTCAAGGGGAAAGTGGGAGTTTCCCATAAAGAGATGGGAGGGGAAGCGTAAAGTGCGCCTAATTATGTATTCCACGGTATGTACAAAAACCGCCCGTGAAAGTGCGCCGCTATTTTGCAGTGAAAATTCTCCGCCTCTTAAAAGCAGCTGAGCTGAAAAGAGTTTTGCCACAAGGATCACACTTTTTCATTAAGCGTCACAGATTAAGCAGCCATGCAATATTACAGTTACTGGAAGAAATCAAAGGTGACATCAAATTTCCGGCTCAGAGTTCACATTCCATTGCAGCAGTTGTTAAACTCCTCGCTACATTACAAATCAGGCATCAGGATAATTTCAAACAGTCATAGCATCAGCAGTGGGAATATTGCAGGCTGCACTCAGCCGTATCATAGCACCAGTACTTAGACAGATATAAAATAGTTGGAAAATAATAATAATAATAATACTTAAAGAAGAAGAAGTAATTGACAGAAGACAAACACCTGGGGAGAAGATCTTTGTTGTAATTCCAGATACCTCTTTTCTACACTGTAAGAAATAAATCCGTAGAAAAACATATGGGGCCCTATCTTGCAGCCGGCGCAGCGCAAAGCCCGACGCAAGTGTCTTCGCTAGTTTAAGACCGACGCAGTTGTCAATTTCCCATCCAGCGCCCATGTTGTTTAAATAGCAAATGCACCTGCGCCCATCTGTGCGCCCATGGGACACCGCCCTGGTCTTACAGGGAGGTGTTTTCAGGTGCATTCTTGGCGTATTGCTATCTTGAGGCAGCGGAAAGTGATCGCCCCATTGACCAACAAAAACCTTGTCTGAAGTCAATAACGCAGCATTTCATTGTTATTTTAACAGCAAATTAGTAAAATGCGCCTAGGCTCGTGCACAGCCTGCGCACACTATGCTTGTTGCACACACACACAGGGACGCGCAGCAGCACACAGACATGCAAAAGATTAAAAATAAATATTACAATGTGAAATAGTATTATGATATGATCTGCTTGCGCGCTTCACTTCACGCACAAGCAGATCAGTTTCTTCTCCTGAAAATCTCTCCTTCCTGCTTAGCAAATCTGCCATCATAATAGCAATGCGCCAAGGTACAAACACGCCTGGCTTTTAAAGGGAATGGGAGATGACACCCTGATTTGTTTATTGCATGTTACGCCCAAAACACACCTATGATTAATTACGATACTAAGTGTAACCCTTTTGAACTATGTGCCTGGCGCACTGACCCTTTTTTCCGCCATTAAACTAGCAAAAGTGGATTCGTACACACCCTAAACGGACCTGCGGCAGTTGCTTCACGTTGTGTGCTTAGATCGTTAAAATAGGGGCCGATAATGTCTTGGCAGAAAATTACCAGTACCCTTCTCGTTAAGTTTACAGACAAACAATTTGTAGATTTACAGTATATCATCTCTACCTTTAAACGGAGATTTCTGTTAATCAAAAAATCAAAAAAGAAAATAGCACCTTACTTAATACTTCATATTAACACAGTATATTAGCCCGTATTTCTACGGACTTTTTCTGTATGTCCCTGGCCTCCAGGGCTGCAGACACAAAGTAAAGTGATGCACAACACCACATGCATTGTGGGAGATAGTGCAGGTTCCTTATTTACTCAGTGTTTGCTAATGAGCAGCTTGTGAGTGTAGACATGGCCACTGCGACCTGTGAGACGTGGCAAAGGCGATGTTGCGATTTGTTTTCTTCCGTTACAGTAGGTCTTTACTTCTAACAGATAAGAGCCTGGTGGTGGAGCTGTGTGTCCTACTGAGAATAACACATTCTATGAGCAGTGGGAGTTAGAATTGCATTGAATTCAAGCAAGATGTTCCAGAGGCTCTCCTGACTTCCACACTGCGCAATGTGAAGCAGGACTCGAACGTTTTTGTCAATAGTGTCTTGACTTCCCTGACACAGTACAGTGCTGCATTGTCCATTGAGGACAATTGGTATTGCTATAAAGGGCTATTACAATGGAATATCTTTAGGAAGAAAAAAGCACATGAGAGGGATGTATTTTTGAAGAGTCTCTCATTCACCTAGTTTCTGCCGCAGCTTTTTCCCCTTCCACTGTCTGTGATAAGAGCATAGGCGGCCTCCCAGCAATTCAGCACAAGTCTCCATAAAACTCACACTCAAATACTTACATATAAACAGTGATTACAATAAACACACACATGCACAGATGCACATCCATAGATACCAAAAATGTATACAGTATAACTAAATGTGCACACACAGACAAATGCACACAAAAGTTTGCACACACAAATTCACAAATGCACAAACACCCATCTGAATCACGCACACACCTATCTGCTCAGGGGAGATAAGTGTTGAAGCTGTGAACGGAGCCCGAGTCATCTGAGCCTGGAAAGTTGCAGTGCTGCTTCCCTCCCAGCTGACTGCTCACAGCTACATTGCTGCGAGCTCCATCCACCCATCCATTCATACAACTCCATATTAAAATAATAAAAAAATTAAAATAAAAAAACTCTTGACAATGAAGAAAAACTTTAACAGTGGCTCAAAAACGACCCCATATATCATTTGTAGAAGCAGCAATTACGACCCAAATTTACGTGTATCGTTGTGCGGCACCCTCTAGTGGCCGTAGTTATTATGCAAGCAGGAAGAAATTAGTGACAGACAGGTATAAGAATGCCTTGTCTATATCGACAACGTTCCACTTCCAGGATTGTTCAGGTGCCGCCGGAAATTCCGCCGGATGTCCCTTCCTCTTTCTGTGTGTTGGCATTCTAAACACCGGTGGATTTATGAGGACTATGGTTAACTGCTCCTCAGATCTCTGCAGGGTAAATCCAGACAGCTAGCTAGACTATCTGTCCAAAAGAGTTTTCTGTTGCACGACTAAAACAACTTTTGAACGTACATATGTTCCACCAAAACGAGGCTATTTTGCAGCGGCAGTTTAGCACCGCCCAAGACAATTGTGAATGGTTTAAAGAAATGCCAATAAACCAGAGCATGTTTTTTCTCCTATCCTGGATTGCTGTATGGACTATCCAGATTTTCATCTGCAGTGCCGTGGAGGAAGGTCTGGCAATGCCAGACTAAAGAACGCCAAATCCGCAACACCTTCTTTTACTTACCTACGGAAGAAAGGAAATATGTCACGCTCTATGTCACGTGTGTGATGACGTCATGTTCGAACACACGGAGGGGAAGTAACGTAACAAATGTACTGATTTTAACCATAATTTTTTTCTAAACTTGACTCACGTAGATTTTGTGCCTAAACCTAACCAAACTGCGACCGTCTCACAACATTAACGTGTTTAAAACTGTGACTGTAACATTAAGTATGAGCCACTGCTAGGGATGCTAATTTATAAAATGTAAATAACAATCTGAGCCTGTCTGCAGCAAAAACTGCACTTTTAGTGGATGGAATTTGATGCTGAACATTTGCCCTATAGGATTACATTGCAGTCCAGTTCGGCCGGTTACAGCGTTCTCACTCAATACTGGACCAATTAGTCACTCATGCTACGTTTACACGTGGCCGCCTATTTTCAGAAACGGACATTTCAACCTCTCCGTTTTCAAAAATAACATTGTGCACAGCTGTCAGTTTTCAGAAAAGTGTTTGTTTACACGCACCCGTGTATATATATATATATATATGCCGTCGAGAGCATGCCAAACCTGTAGGTGGCAGTGTAACGAGAAGCTCAAGCCCACGCTAGCCAATCAGAATCTCGAAAATAGCAACAACAGCAACGAATCACTTCCTCTCTCTTCTCTTCCTCACTTCCTCGGCTGCCTAAACCTCCGTTTGTCTCAGTTTACATGCAAACGTGCAAACGAAAGTTTTCCAAAATCTCCACTCTGGCCGGAGTTTTTAGAAAGAATCGTTTTCAGAGGCGAATCCTCCGTTTGCTTGTAAACGAAGGACACAAACAAAGGGAAATCTCACCGTTTTTCAAAATAATCATGTACGTTTAAAAAAGGGGTATTAGACACAAATGCATGTGAAAATAGAACTCAGGTTGAAAAACACAGAATTTTTTTTATTGCACCACTACAGCTCACTGCCTTGTGAGAGATGGATCTGTTACCCCGTTAGTAAGGCTGCACTCCATTTGTTGATGACATACACTACCGGTCAAAAAGTTTGGGGTTACTTTTTTATTCCACTCCATTACAGACAGAATACCAGCTGAGATCAGTTGCATTGTTTTTTTAAACCAGGGCAGCAGTTTTCAGATTACATTATGTGCTTACATAATTGCAAAAGGGTTTTCCAATGTTTTCTCAGTTTGCCTTTTAAAATGATATCAGATTAGTAAACAGAATGTGCCTTTGGAATGTTGGATGGTTACTGATAATGGCCAATGTAGATATTCAGTCCCTCCAGGATTTCGCGATGTCGCGATTGCGCCAATTCACGCGAATTCAACCAATCACCGTGGATTTGGTGTGACTCGCAATTTTGACCAATCACCGCAACTTTTCCGCACATTTGACCAATAACCTGAAGTTTCCCGCGACTTCAACCAATCACAGCAGTCCCACGTGCACTCTGGGAGCCAATGACCAATCGGGAGTGAGAACGGGTTGATCATTTCCTTGTTTTTGATATGAAGACGAGACATGTGTGTGACTCATTTACCAACAAAACGTACAGCGAAAGACTGTGCAAAACATTTCAGACCGTCCGATACATTTTAACATCAATGTAGACTTTAACGATTTAAAAGTTGCTGCCGTTTCCATCCTGGCTGTCGGCTCTCTGCAGCGGGTGGGGCTACTGCTCCGTACCCCCTGCGACTGATGCTTGCACACACACAAACACAACAAACACTTTTTGCAACTTTCACTGTCTCCCGCAACTTCATTGCAACAAACATACAAAAGACATCACAACTTTTATCGCAATTTTTTACAAAAGCTCCTGCAAAATCAGGCATTTTGGGCCGATTAACAATCTCAAAAAAAGGCCGCGAAATCCTGGAGGGACTGGATATTGCATTAAAGATCAGCCACCCACTCAGATCAGCTGGTATTCTTTCTATAATGGAGTGGAATGGAAATTTCTAAGTGACCCCAAACTTTTGACCAGTAGTGTAGCTAGAGTTTTAATAAAATATCCTAAACTCTGTGTGTGTTTCTAAGGACAAGAATGAACTTCCTCTGTGTGCCTGATTTCTTGATTTCTTATACCAAAATGTAATAAAACTGGACATGAATAATAACTGTCCATGTGTGATTTTAAGCAGAATATAAAAGAAACATGTCAAGGTAAATGCTTCAGGAGTGAGTTACTATACATTGTTTATGGATTCTACTATTTGAATAGCTGAGAAAGATACACTGTATTCTTTTTCATTTTAGAATTATTCCATATCTACGACTAAAAAAAGTCTCAATGTTTACATTTTACTGCTAAGTGACAAAACCATTCTAAGACTCTCTGGCTCTTCACATTTCTTAGAAATGGCAGCTACTTCCTCCACCTGAATTCTTCCTGCTGCTCTCCTGTTCTCCTCCCCGTCTCTCACCCACTCTCTGTCTTTTTCACTAACAGGATTGTTCAAAGGAAGAATTACTCCATTACCTTTAAAGAGCCATCAGTTTTTCAGTATTCATGACACTCATTTGGGATCTTATCTCTCGGGTTATACAATTGCATTATATATTTCCTAATTCTATTATTAATAGGATATATTCTTGTTATTTTCAGTTCCTTCCTTCACACTCCATTTCAACATTCAGTCTAAAAAGGATGAGAATGATGACAATTGCTTTCACCATTACTTACCTTTAATGTTCCATTATTTCACTTGAATTACATTTCTTTGCCACAGTCTCTCTCTCTCTCTCTCTCTGTGTGCTGTGTGTGTGTGTGTGTGTGTGTGTGTGTGTGTGTGTGTGTGTGTGTGTGCTTTATGATGTACAGATAGGTTAAAATGATAATGTTCAAACGGTGATCATTAAAATGCTTGGTCACGTCTGACCTTGCTTAAAGAGTTCACTCTTTCCAACAAAATAAATGACATGATGACCTAAAGGGACTATAGTGTATGTGCAGCTCTGGTGGTGTCATTGTGAATATTCAGACCAATGGTGCCAGTCGCAAGGACTGCTGGACACATCCACAAAGAAAAAACACCAAGAAACGGTCCCTGGAACAGTCCCAGACATTTAACCCTCATGTTGTCCTCATGTCAAATCGGACCCGTTTTTAAAGTGTTTTTATATCAGACATATGGGATGTCAAAATAAGCAAGTCGAAAATGCTGAAAAAAAGCGACAAAGTTGGGAAAGTGAAAAATATTGGAAAAAGTGCCAAAAACAACGCTACAAACTTCAAAAACACCGGAAGAAAATGTCAAAAAGGTTTTAAACTGACAAAAACATCCGAAAAAGTTTCCGAAAAAGCGTCAACATTTTTGAAAAAAATGTCCAAAACTTTTAAAAAACCCACAACCCCCCCCCCCCCTGAAAGAATGACAAAATAATATAATTATGCTATATATTCTTTTTTTCACACATATAGGCAATTTGCTTCTATTTCTTTGCCTTAAAAGTTCAATTCATTTTAACTTACGGGCTGGATACATTGCACGCGTAAGGCCGGCTACACACTTACGCTGGCTGCGTCGCGTATCTGTTTATATTTCGGCTCCCTGCTTAAGCCAGTACATGTCCAGGCCCTGGACCCCCCAGCATTTGGATGATCCAGAAGAGGATTGGGAGAATGTCATATGGTCAGATGAAACCAAAATAGAACTTCTTGGTAAAAACTCAACTCGTCGTGTTTGAAGGGGAAAGAATGCTGAGTTGCATCCAAAGAACACCATACCTACTGTGAAGCATGGGGGGTGGAAACATCATGCTTTGGGGCTGTTTTTTCTGCAAAGGGACCAGGACGACTGATCCGTGTAAAGGAAAGAATGAATGGGGCCATGTATCGTGAGTGAAAACCTCCTTCCATCAGCAAGGGCATTGAAGATGAAACATGGATGGGTCTTTCAGCATGACAATGATCCCAAACACACCGCCTGGGGAACGAAGGAGTGGCTTCGTAAGATCATTCAACACTCAAGGTCCTGGAGTGGCCTAGCCAGTCTCCAGATCTCAACTCCATAGAAAATCTTTGGAGGGAGTTGAAAGTCCGTGTTGCTCAGCGACAGCCCCAAAACATCACTGCTCTAGAGTAGATCTGCATGGAGGAATGGGCCAAAATACAAGCAACAGTGTGTGAAAACCCTGTGAAGACTTACAGAAAACGTTTGACCTCTGTCATTGCCAACAAAGGGTATATAACGAAGTATTGAGATGAACTTTTGTTATTGACCAAATACTTATTTTCCACCATAATTTGCAAATAAATTCATTAAAAATCCTACAATGTGATTTTCTGGATTTTTTTTTTTCTCATTTTGTCTCTCATAGTTGAAGTGTACCTATGATGAAAATTACAGGCCTCTCTCATCTTTTTAAGTGGGAGAACTTGCACAATTGGTGGCTGACTAAATACTTTTTTGCCCCACTATATATAAGAACATACTTTTCAGAAGGCCGACATTTATGTATTAAAAATTCTTTTTTTACTGGTCTGATGTAATATTCAAATTTTCTGAGATAATGAATTTTAAGTTGTCATGAGCTGTAAGCCATAATAATCAAAATGAAAACAAATAAAGGCTGAAATATTTCACTTGGGATGTAATGAATCTATATGAGTTTCACTTTTTAAATTGAGTTATTGAACTTACTTAACTTTCCCACAATATTCAAATGTGTTGACATGCACCTGTATGTCCCTTAGCTCATCACAGACAGAGCAATGAGTTTGGTGTTTTGTGATAAAGGTGTAGGAGGATTAAGAGCGCCACCACACTGGCATCAGCCTTCGCAAACTTTCACTCTGCTTCTCAATCACTTCAATTAAAAGCAAATTCAATTGATTAAGCATTCTAACCTGCTCACAATGATAAGATATAAGATATACTTTATTGTCCCTGAAGGGAAAGTTGTTTTTGACTCTGTCCGTTCCGCAGCTTTACAAAGACAACACAAAATACAGAAAAATAAGCATTTCTCAACCCATACTCTCATGCAACACAAACCATATCCATATACACATAGTAAGCACATTAACTACTCCTTTCATTGGCATTTTTTAATTGAACTACTAAGTGTAGCACAGCCCTTGTACAATAAGATATTGCACAACTAACATATTGCCCAACCCCAATAGCCTACATATTGCTCAAATGACACAATGTACACAATGTACTGACATAATGCACAACCCGAATAGCCAACGTATTGCACAACCCCAACAGCCTACGTATTGCACAAATGACTGACATAATGCACAACATGCTGATGCTAAGCAGGTATAATGTTTACCATGTTCACCAACCTAGTTCAGTGTGTTAACATGCTAGCATTTGCTACGTGGCACTGAACACAAAGCACAGCTGAGGTTGACAGAGGAATGTCGTTAGTTTCGCAGGTATTTCAGTTTTAAAGTATTGGATGCATTCATTTTTTAGTCTGATGATGGCGCCCAGTGACAGTCAGAGGTTAAAGTTATTACAATTCATCCATTAATGTCTGAACCAATGTTCATGGCAATCCATGACATGCATACTGTGTAGACAGACAAGACTTCAGGGGATCAGCGTCCGATACTCAGAAAAGATTCTTCGTGACTTAGACATTGGTATTGACGTGCAGACAGTCATTGTCTCCTAAACTAGGCTGACCTTTTATTGTTATATAACCACATGTGACAGGCTACATTTACTGTATATTGTTTGTTGTTGCAAGCTGCCATGCCTAATTTCCTACATGGGTATATACAGCAGGGTTCTGAAGTAGAAAGAGCAGCAGGTTTTGATTGTACTTTTTCCCATCATAACATTTTTATTTCAAGCTTATCTTTTAATCCTGAATGTTCCTCAACATAGACACGCCAGAGTCTCTGTGACAATGTAACAATACTCTAGTATACTCTACTTTATGTCATGGCCATTAGTTTTAATAATCACAATTGTATGTAATGTAATTTAAGATGAGATAAAAAAACCCCCAGCTAAGATGAAGACTAGAGCCACCTCAGCACCTCATATCTCTTGACATGAGGTGACAGAATCAGAAAGGAGTTTATTGTCACAGTAGTTACCTTACATGGAATTTGCCTTGGTCATAGGTGCATGCATACACAAACAAACATATTAAACATTATAAGATTAAACAATAAATACAGAAACAGAGACAAATATATACAAAATATATATAGCTGAAATGGTGACAGGTCAGCGGCACCAGTGTGTAGCCGTTGGAGTCGCTAGGGAGCTCCTTCTTAGGAACCGGTGTGTGTGTGTGTGTGTGTGTGTGTGTGTTGTGTGTGTGTGTGTGTGTATATGCATGCTGGGGGCCAGTCTCCTGTCCTGGAGATAAATGTTTGACCCTTGGCATCTCTGGGCTCACCTCCCACACACAGAGGGGCAGCAGCTCCTCGCTCCCTATGCAAAGTGAAGAAAGTCATTCAGCAGCAGATGAAACAGACGCTTCATCTCATCTCGGCTCTGCAGCTGCCTGTGAAGTAGGACGCTGATAACGGGACATGCAGAGGCTGCTGTTTGGATTTGGGCCACTCTTTCCGCTATCTAGAGGAAGGTTTAAGAAACACACTCATTAGCATGCTAAGCTGTGAGTTCGTCCGTGGCTGCTATACTTCAATAATCCTATCTTGAAAGAAAAAAAGCCCTTCCAGCTCTTTCTATTTCTTTTCCCAGTACTTCACTCTGCTTTGATGGTCACTACCTGACCTTTTCTCTTTCAACACATTTTGCGAGGTAGCGTGTAATGTTGGTGACCTGCTGAAGCAGAGCCAGCCCCCTCCACTTGCCAACATAAGTGAAAATGAGATTAAAATGCGTCACTCCTTTCACATGGATACAAGCATTCCATCTTTGCAGCCTAGTGCCCTGCTAATGGAGTCATGTTGTCAGTCTGTTTTTCAATGAGAAGGTGACCACTCGGCTTTTCAACCAGCTCCACCAACAAGACAACATTTCCACTTGTACACAGGGAATATGAACAGATCATAACATTGAGTTTCATCACTCCTAAGGCTTTGGTTCACATTAAATGAGACGTGAATTTTCACCTCAATTTATTTGTGCAAATTTGATCTCTGAATGGTTGGTGCAGTCCATGTTTATTCACCTCAAACAGCTAATGTGCACACTGTAATGTGTGTTAGCTTACTGTAATTTACAGACATATAGTTAGACTAAAACTGACATTTGGATATTTGACTTGGTAACAAAATGCTTGCTGCAAACATAACGTCGGACATGAAGTTAGCTTAGTGTCAGGATCCCCCTGTCTCCCCATTCTTTCTGCTGATTCCTCACGTCTGTTTCTGCTTTTGTTTTCATTACAGCTAAATTTTTCGAGTCGGCAGCTTATATATATTCAATTCAATTTTATTTATAGTATCAAATCATAACAATAGTTATCTCAGACAAGTTACAGATAGAGTAGGTCTAGACCACACTCTATAATTTACAAAGACCCAACAATTCCAAAAATTCCCCCAAGAGCAAGCATTTAGTGACTTAAAGTTTTAGTGCGTAACGTTTTGATATTAACGAACGTCCGTTACATTCAAGCCATTGCCAAATGAGTTGCTACAAAGCTAATTAAGACTATCAGCTCCACACAACTCTCTCTGTATTTCTCAGTATGTATATGTTCAGAAGATTGGGGGGGGAGGGGGCTGTGCGCGATCACGGAAGGCTTGTATCATGTGGACGCGCCGACAGTTTTGTTGTCATTACTTAGAATTCCTCATGGTGGGGGAGACAGAAACTACGCACTATAGCTTTAAGTCATTGGTTATTTACCCTGTTTGTAGTGAATATCACCAAACAGCAGATTTTAGACATTTTTCTGTTGTTTGCTAGCAGACGAAATTGACGAGGAGGAAACCTTCATGCAACACAAGCCAATGGAAGAGCGGAGAGTTGTATGACGTGTATGCGCTCTGTTTCTATGGGCCACAGCTAGCCAGCTCATACCGGAACTATACCAGTCCATTCACGACTAAATTACATGGATTATGATGACCTCACAGAAAATGTTTCCTGCTAGATTGAAATAATATCCATTAAAATGCACATGGGTTAACTTGATATGTCTGAATAAGGGACAAACGAATCAACAATTTTTCAGCAGCTCATCAGTGACTTCCAACACAAGAGCTTTGCATCTCATTAGTGGCCAGAACACACAAGTCTGTCTTAGTGGATAATTAAGAAATGACATTCTCACAGAAACTTGGCCTATTAATGATTTTTTAGACTCATGCTGGCTCATTGTCCTTCATCCTGTCTCCTGCCCTTAAAAGCTTTCCCGCAGCCTAAAACGCTGATGAAAAAAGTGCTAAACTCATCTGCAGCCATCTCTAATTCTATACTTGGCTAACTATCTGTTTCCACCACCTTTAACACACACTTCTCTCCTTTCTGCCAGCCACCACATCACCTCACTCCCACACAGCTCTGATGAAGCAGCAATTAGCAGCATCTCTGCCTGTACTCGTCTCCAAGAGCTCTGCTGGCCTACATTCCTAATCTGTCCGTACTATGGACAACTCCTCTCAGACACACACACACACACACACACACACACACACACACACACACACACATATGGCGTTTTTCCATTACATGGTACCTGCTCGACTCACCTTGACTCTACTCGCCTTTTTTGGTTTTCCATTATGAAAAGAAGTCCCTGGTACCTGCTAACAGGTAAGTTTTTTAGTATCACCTCCGTCCAGGTTCCAAGCGAGCAGAGCCGATACCAAAAGGTGACGTGAAAACCTGCAGACTGCTGATTGGTCGGAGAGAATCGCCACTTATCACTGCGTCATCATTGCTAGCGACAGACAGGGGTGTCCTGAACAAAATTTTTTAAATAGTTTAGCAAGCGGTGGTTTTGTTGCTGCCTCCAGCTTCTTTTGAAACAAAATTTGTCTTCTGGCTGTGGCAACAGCCTCATGCCGAGAGTCAAAAACAACACACCTTCGACGTTCTGTGTGTGTGTCGCGTTAGGTCATGGCAGTTTCCTGCGGCGGCGCTATGACGACCAGCCACGCTCAAGCTGAGTAAAGTCAAGCAGGTACCATGTAATGGAAAAACGCCAATACACACACACACACGCACATGTGAGGCTTCATTTGGACATCACTAGTGGCCAGGTACAGATGGTTTGGTCTCTGTGCAGGCGCAATGATACCAAATCTGGCGACGTCACTTTGATGACATGACTTAGGGAAGCTGTGAAGTCGCTGCACCGACTGTAGTTCCAACACTAACTGTAAATGTGACCACAACTCATGAAAGTCATCTGTGTTGCTGTAAAAATGGACATCAGGATTTAATCGATCATCTCTTTACTACAGAACATGAGTGAGAACTGAGAGGTCTGTGGTCACTCATTGTCAGTTCCTGCTAATGCTGTGGCAAAAACAGGATACATTTAAGTGCATATACTGTACAGCCATGGATATAAAATGGATAGAAAGGCCATTCCCATTCAAATCAATGTAGCAGAATGGTAAGAGCTGCAGCCATTTTTATGTGTACCATTGCCATGGTAATGTATAAACTTCCGTATAAACCAATTTGCGGAAAGTCACGGAGGTGAGGTTTTGCAGCAACGGAGAACGAGCAGTGGAGTAGTAAATATACGAGGCAGAGACCAAGCCGCTAAATAGGTCAAATTAACGTAATGCTTCATCCACACAAAGCACACTGCTATGGCCAGATGATTGACAACTTAGTTTGGCTCATTTTCTGTTCATTTTCGGCGTCGGGGCACGGCGGAGTTAGCAAGCTAACGTTAGCCAACTGACAAGTTGTCCACCGGCTGGCTGACTGGTTCCGCTGTCCTTTCATGCTGCATTAGTTACAGAGAATGAGCTGAACAGAGGGCTGGGTGTAACAGTCCGCTGACCCACTGCCACTGGGTCTAATTGTCCCTCCTCCTCACTGCTCCAGAGAATGTCTCCTGAGCTGCATCGGGCCGTTCTCCTCCCAGTGCAGCTTGTTCTCATGAACCATATGTTCAAAAAGCTACGAAAAGTTAAAGCTACATTGTGTAAGAATTTCTCCCATCTAGCTGTGAAATTGTATATGACAACCAACTGAATATTACTTTCTAGCCCTTCCCATTGCGAGCGCGTTTTAACTCCTACGGTGGCCGAACCCGAAATTAGCTCTTAGTATCTCCATCGTTTACACGCAGCTGTTCTAGCCACTCCAATAATAACTTTGGTCTTGTTTTGCCTGTCGCGTTGTCATTTTAATTCTCTTTTTCGCTTCCCTGGCGAGTAATCTCCTCCTTGCATTCGTCACAGTGCCACTGAGTGTATGCAGAGATATGTCCCTCTTTAGCTAATGTATTTTAAAGATGGAGGCGCAACATGGCGGCCGCCAGTCGAGCGACTCGCTCGTATGTATTCTGAATGATTCTAAATGGCAGATTCTACGCTTACGACAATACTTTGATTAGTTGGTGGAAGTAATTACACATGAATGAGCACACATTTGTGAAAGAAGAAAGTTTTTTTTGCTAAGAATCAACAAAAAAAATTACACAATGTAGGTTTAAGCACTGTAATTTGTAAGCATTCCACGACACATTAGTCTCGCTTCGCCAGACTATCCACACGCTGCAAAGCGGAGGAGGGTCTGGCTACTTCACACAGCATTCTGGGATGGGAGGAAAATGTGCTCTGGTTTAATGGCATTTCTTCAAACCAATCACAGTTGTCATGGGCAGCGCTAAGCTCTGCAAACAGCCGCTGCAATATGGTTGTGCGAGAGAAAACTCAGATTAGACAGGTAGTCTAGCTAGCTGTCTCAATTTACCCTGCAGAGATCTGAGGAGCAGTCAACAATAGTCCTCATTATTCCAGCAAATTTAAAATTCTAACACAAAGAAAGCGGAAGGAAACGGAAAATACATGCATCCGGTGGAATTTCCTGCAGCACTGGAGCAATCCTGGAAGTGGAACGTCAAGGATATACACTAGCTCCACATTGACTGCGGCTGTTTAAGAATGTGGCTAGCTGTGGAGGGAGGAGTACGGGGTGAATGGGCGGGTCATAAAACACAGGAGTTTCAAGCCAGGGAGCAGAGCTCGCTTCCCGGGGAAAACAAAAGACTTTCACCAGGAAATATGTGTTCCTTGGGAGTGTTTTAATCCAAACCACAATCCCACAACTTTCATACCCGCATAATAGAGCATGATGCGCAGCACTGGAGCTGGCGTCGCCGTCTGTTACGGTTTCAACAACTATCATACTTTTTGGTGTGCATACATTTTCGTACAATATCATGCAGACCCGTAATGAGAATGCGTTGCCCAGCGACAGACTGATGTTTGTTTCCATGACAACTATACGGTGGCCCTGAAGTGCAAATCACAACAGCAAATAGAAAAACGCAACAGCAAATCATAAAACACAACGGCAAATAGGAAAACACAATGGCAAATATGAAAACACGACAGCAAATAGGAAAACACGTCAACAAATCATAAAACACAACGGCAAATATGAAAACACGACAGCAAATAGGAAAACACTTCAACAAATCATAAAACACGACGGCAAATAGGAAAACACGACGGCAAATATGAAAACACGACGGCAAATAGGAAAACACGACAGCAAATATGAAAACACGACAGCAAATATGAAAACACAACAGCAAATAGGAAAACACGACAGCAACGGCCCTACCTTTTCCGGTAGAAGTTAATGCCATTTTGTTTTCCTATTTGCTGTCGTGTTTTCATGTTTGCTGTCGTGTTTTCATATTTGCCATTCTGTTTTCCTATTTGCCGTTGTGTTTTATGATTTGCTGTTGCGTTTTTCTATTTGCTGTTATTTGTGATTTGCACTTCAGGGCCACCGTACAACTAACAAAAATCGCCATTTTGTTTTGTCCCAATCAAATCAACACTGCAAACAGACAAACCAATTTCATGGCACTTCATCCAATAATTGTTGAGATATTTCACTAAAAAACACAAATGTCAACCTCATGTTGGTGCTAGAGGAGAAGTCAGGGAGTCAGGAGTGAGAATTTAGCTGAGAGAAATGGAGTGTAATCATCCCTGCTCTGTCGCACACTCACCACTCTGACCTCTTTCACCTTTTTACGCTTCAAGTCCATTTTTCAACCAAAAAAAGAACCTGAAGTATACATAAGAACCATTAAAACTATATGGAAACTAATTTCACACTTGGCTACACACATACCTTTCGAACAACAGTGTGATGAAGCACACAAGATCTTTGAAACAAGTTACACGACATTGAAGAATTTGACTGCGCTTATTTCATATTAATGGACACATTATACGGCACCACTGTATGTATAAAAAGTGAAATACATAGTTTGATTGAAAAAGTGTACTGAAGGAAGGATTGAGTGGACTGAGCTCATTGTAATATAAATGAATAGATTTGACATTCAGCAAATCTCATCCTTACATTTTTTTCCCTATTATTGGATGGTGTATGGAGTAATAGTGCGAGCTGTGGAAGGGAGTGTGAGCAGAGACAAAGAGTGAAAGCACATTGCAGTAATTCTGTGCAATGGATTCTTTTGTAGCTGCTGCTAAATTCGATTGACTTGCTCTTCCCCGTTTTCATTATTTGTAATAAGGATCAGCTTCATCCCATTATGAAGTCCTAATTACAAGGCCCGCTTCACTACTCCATGCAAACTCTGAATGTTATTGTATAATCATTTACTAATTTACGATTTTTGACCAGTCTGGTGGCAGAGCATCAGGGTGGTGATATACTGTATGTCAGTCTATCCGTCCATTTTTCTTAACCAGGAGTAAGACTCATTGAGATTACAAATCTCTTTTTCAAGAGTGCCCTGAGGCCTATACTATGAATCCAGATCAACGTGCCCTGGATTTATTTCAGTTACCCGGCTTCACCTAACCTAACTACTGCGGTCCTGCGTAACCTGTGTCACGATGGTGGTTAACAACTAGTTCAATCAACCCAGGGTTTCCCAATCCAGCGACGCGCGTGTTCACATAAACGAGGCGGTGTTTGCGCAGCACGACCAATCGCAAACATCTACCAGAGCCGCATATTTTACATAATAAGAGCACACTATAATTCTACATAAATATGAAGAATACAGACACGATTTTACAGGCAAAACGGAAATACGGTCGCTGCTTCCTAAAACAGGAAGGAAAGCTGGCAAAAAAATAGCCGACGCTGTAAATGCGTAAATCACGCTTATTAATATCACTTTCCCATCAGTCAGGCACCAGATCTGATCATCAACATATAAAAACATAATTCAAACCAATGTGCACATTGGCAACACACGGCTCAAGAAGCCGACAAATAGCCTTTATGTAATTCCCTCCGCTGAAAATCTACATCTTTAATATACCCATCAGGGAACGTTAACGGGGTTGTCGCTCTCTAAATGTTTTAACTTTTCTGAGTCTCTCTCTCTATCTTCTAAGAACGGTGACGCCGTTATCAGTCAAGTATTGATTGGTCATTAGGCAGAGCTTTAACACCAGTTGATCTCTAATCTCCAACATAACCTGCTCCCGACCAGGTTAGGCGTTCAGCATGAGTTACCACGGTGATTTAACCCAGTAACAAGCGATCCACCTTTGTGATACAGAAAACCCTGGCTTGAACCTGAAGTTACCTCGTTAATGCCAAATCTTGCTTCGTAGTACAGGCCTCAGGAAAGACATAATGTTGTGGTTATGTTTCAGACATAAAACAAACCCAACTGTTATAAGGTTCAGAGAATGATGGACCCAAGTATAGAGACAGCCAGGTAAAAGGGATTAGCTTGAGGATTTAATCACCAACAAAACATATACAAACAAAAGGTGTCCTGAATGCAGCAGGCAAGGTAATCCAAAATGTAGTCAGAGTCAAAACAGGAATACTAAGACAAACTGTGTCGACTACCACACAAAATCCAACATAGAAATAATGACCTGACAAGAGACAAAGAAAACACAGAGACTAAATACAAGAGGCAACGAGGAAACAAGAGACAGGTGACATGAGCACTCAGTAACAGGTGAAACAAATCAGGGTGGGGCAGACAATCACAAAAGGTGGGGAAACACAAGGCAGGAAGTAAAACAAGACATGACAAGGGACAAAAACAGACCAAAATAAAACAGGAAACAGAAACATACACAACCATAACACTAACAATCTAAAATAGAGACACGAGAACATATAACAGACGTATAAGATATCAAAAATATTCTTTTTACATTTGAAACATCTACAGCCAGATGTGCCAGGCATTCAAGTCATTTAGAATGGCTTTAATGCGTGCAATGAAACCAGCTCCCGAAGATTCAGATGCTTTTGTAACTGATTCCAAGCCAAGGGAACTGCATAATTAAACAACCTTTTCCCAGTTCAGTACCGACTTTAGGGATAGTAAGAAGGAACAAGTCCAGGGAGCAAAGATTATAACTTCCCGTACTTTTTTGAAGGATGTAAACCCGTAGGTAAGAAGGAAGCAGTCCAACAACAGCCTTATAATTTAGAATATGCCAGTGGTTAAGTCTACAAGTAGACTAGGCATGTGTCCATCTTCTTTTTCTAAAGCAGGAACTACAGCTCAGATTGACGTGACACTGGGTATAGATTAGGGGCGTTGAAATAAATCATTGCATCGATGCATCGCGATGCGGTCGTGAACGATTCTGCATTGATGCAGTGACAGACAATAATCGTTTATTAACAGAGCACGTTTTTTGTTGACCATTTGTTTATTGAGCAACTGCTGCTGGGATTTTATCGTTCTATGGCACTATAGACTGTTCACGTTACAGTGCTTTACTTAGTTTAAAATACTTCTATTTTAGGTATATAATGGTCTATTGGTGAAGTAGCATTAATAACTTTGAGGGGGGGGGGACATTTTGTCAAAAATAATTCAGCAGAGGCAGGGATATGTAGACCAGAAAGGGGGAAATCCCACACATCCCCCCTGGAAAATCGCACCCAAGTAATATCATAAAATTAATTCTAAAATTGACCGGGAGCCAATGGAAAAAAGCTAAATGGGTGTAATGTGCTCTCTTTTTATGGTTTAAGTGAGGAGTCTGGCTGCTGCATTTTGGACAATTGTAAATTGTGCAAACTCTGCTGACTCAGACATGTATAGAGAGAGTTATAATAGTCCAATGGGTCCATTGCATATTGGTTCAAGTCTTAAAATCTTCAGGTCTCCTCAGATTGGGTCTGACTATCCTCGAGTCGCTTTAGGATTTGATGTTGGGTTTGGTTTAGTTTTTCCACAGGCCCTGGATAAGGTCCAAAATTCCATATATATATTTTTCATTTAATCTTTTATCATTGCTCAACAGTTTTTGTATAATTTCCCTGGTTCTTACCTTAAAGCTCAGTAATATTTACTCTTTATAGTTCAAGTTCAGCTTCATTACCATAGCACTACGTTATTTAAATGCAGTGCTATACATTACATTAAAAAAAAAAAATGATGAAGACACAAATATGTTATTTTAGTAGAGGCTTAACTGACTAAGAAGTATAGCTGCTTTAAAATGATGAAAGTCTCTGATATGTAGTGACATTATACCCACGGATGGCATATTAAAACAGGTAACCAATGGACCGGATCCATGAAGAGAGAACGCCAGTAATGCAGTCTACTCTGTCAGGTTCAGATGAGATACATCGGTTCAAGTTTACACTATTTCTCTTAATGACCGAGAGATGCAGCTAATGGGATTATGGAATCTCAGATAAGCATCACTGCATTTTTATTAGAATTCTTTTGAAATCACCATGACTCCAAGTATCCACACACTGGTAGCAAGGTAGGTCAGCAACAAAAGTACTTAGGTGGGGTGGGAGGTGGTAGGAAACAGCTGATACAGTGAAACAAAAGGAGATGTGGGGGAGAATATCTGGAGCCACAGTCTGAGCCGTGAGTCAGAGCACCACAGTTTACTGATGAACAGAAACACAATCTGGATGGAAATTGGACGGACGTCTCCATCATCCGCTCTGACTGACAGGCAGCCTGCTGGCTCCAGTACTCTCCTCTGGGGTGTGATTTAACTTTTTTTTTTTACTCTTGGAGGATTTGTTTGGACACAGCACCACTGTCTCCGAGGCACTGCAGACTCCTAATCTGCTTTGCATAGTGTACAGCAGAATGACAGGAAGAATGGGAGAGTGAGTGCAAACTAGGGATAGCTTTGCATTTATTTTCCTGAGAGACACAAGAGGACTGTGAGGCTTTATTAGAATCAGTGAACAGTAACATTTTTATGCTACTATATTCTTATCCTCTTACACACACTCTAATCATCAGGATGGCTAAGTGATCGACGTGGTAATGATTTTATGGTGTCTGAATAAAGATCAAGAATTCCACAGTTTGGATATGTCTACTTAGATAGTTTGAATAGTTAGTGGTCCATTTGGTTGTGAGTACAGATATTTTGCAAAGTAGATTTGCAAAGGGAAAAGAAAAGATTTAGGGATGCAGTGTCCGTAAGTCACTTATTCTTGAAGGCTTCCCCTTGATCAGCTGTTGCTTGGATCATTTGTACATCGCTTTGGACAGAAGTGTTTGCCAAATGAATAAACAAAAAAGTAGACAGTCATGGCCCCCAGAAGATGAATTGTAATACCTTGTGTGGCCCTCTGACTTTTCATCTAGCGCCTTAATTAGGTCAAACATTTCAAATTGTACTTTCGTTTTTGACTAAATTACCTGCAAAACACACAACATTCCCATCAGCCTCAGCTATATTTTGTGTTCAGCGTTAATATGAGGATGTTACCATGCTACATTTAGACCGTGGTCATCTTCAAGATCGTACATGCTGAACATCAGCATGTCAACATTGTCTTTGTGATGATGTTAGCATAGTGATGTTAGCATTTAGCCTAAAGCACAGCTGTGCCTAAGTACAGCCTCACAGAGCTGCTAGCATGGCTGAAGATGACTTTTAATCATCATGGACTCTGGAGGGTTGATATTACCAGTTGTTTTGGGCTGTATAGTTTAACATCATGTACAGCACAGTACAGCAATATAGCAAAGAATATAGCACAGAATATATGAGCATAGTATAGAATAATATTGTAACGTCCCTCAAGAAGTACTCAGTGAGACGCCAGTTTACTGCACTTTATTACTTACCTGAACACAGGCTACTGTGGGCCATAGCCAACGGCAAAACAAAGAGACAAACTCCGTCAGCTTATGAAATTACTAGTTGCTCGCTAGCTCTCGTACTCTAAACTGAACTCCTCTCTTCCTGCAGGACATAACAACAGCTGCCCTCCTTAGCTCTCAGGTGTATAATCGCCCGCTGCTCACTGTCATTGGAAGATGACATGCAGACAGGCTTCACAGCATCTAAACTCACAACATGTTTACTTCACTGACAGGAGGAAATCTCAGTGTTTCACTCAACATCACTGATCTGGCCCAGACTACTGCCTCTGAACAGTGACACTCTAAAGATATACACATTACAGTTTGTATCTGACACTATGGTAACTATTCTCACAAGTATGTGGTAACATTTCACTATCTTAAGTACAAATAAACCAATAGATCATCTAAAAGTACCTATTTTTAAAACTCTAAGTACATGAAGGCTTGTGATGACATCACTGCTGACCAATGGCAGGCTTAAATTCGACATTCAAGAAGATTTTTTTACCAAGGTGCATGAACTATGAAAACATACATTGTGATGTGGACCAGAACTTATGGCCAAATCCAGAAGACTGAATTGATGCAGATTAGTTTAGTGTGTATTAGAGAAAACTTTTATAGGATCTACAGTGAACAATTTTCTTTCAGTTCTGTTACAATGTTGTTGTTGTTTTTTACAGTATTTACTTAGACAACATCTTACAGTAATGTTGTTGAATTTGATGGGTAATGTACAGTTACATTTTTGCCTACTGTAATGTGAAAACAGTGAAGCAAACAGATCATCTTTAGCACTTCAAAGGGTCATTTTGAAACATGTATCTTACATTGTTTGGTCTGGACTAAGTGATTGTTACAATGACTTAACTGAAAGAATTGCACATGTTCAGGTGACTTAACAAATGTACTCATTGTATTTCACCAGAAACTTAGTGGTTGAAACATTGGTCTTGTAGTGAAAGATGTTTACGAGCCAAATGAAAGGAGAATCAGTTGCTTTGAATGCAAGATTTATTGATTTACAATTATGATCCGTTGGGAGTCTTGTACTTAGAGTTTTGAAACACTGCACCATACTATTGATAATAGTACCATAGCGACTAAAAAAACCTGTAACATAAACAAATTAACATAAAGAGTTAACACAGTTTGTTACAATATATATATATATATATATATATATATATATATATATATATATATATATATAACATACAATGAATGGAAAATTATAAAAGTAAAACCTCTCTTCACAGATGAAGAGAGGCAATTTTCTTTCGTCAAAGGCACCTGAAGCTGCTGAGGTAATGGGCCCACACTGAGCACAGTATGAACATACTGTATACTCTATGCAAACCTTATATATGCATTTTAAAGCTTTATGGTCCTTGAAAGATGAAGGGAGACACACAGCAGGGCCACTTCTTTGTTCCTGTATGCTTGACTTCATTTCAGAATCTAAAACAAGTATTTTATCCTGGTGTGATGTGAACATCATTCTTCTCCCTTTCATTACATTACATTTATTTAGCTGATGCTTTTATCCACAGTGACGTACAGTAAGTGCATTCAAACATGCGGCTACAAATAGTGATGGCCTCATGAAACTTCATGAACTATTTTATTTATCGTTTGGAGTGAAAAAGTTGCAAGACGATTGGCAGTAGCAGAGTGCAGTGGACAGGCTGGGATGTGTGGTTAGACCAGGTCCTGGGTGTAGGATGGGCCTGAGCCATTTGCAGCACTACAGATAAAAAATCCAGTGTCTTGAATTGTGTTGAAGAACTTGGATTGGTTGAAGAGCAGCCAGGTGCTGCATTCTGGATGAGCTGCAGATGGCACATGCAGGCACACCAGCCAGGAGGGAGATGACATAGTCCAGGCTTGAGATGACTAGAGCCTGGATCAGAACCTGCACCGCCTTCTGGGTGAGAAATGGACGGAAACCCTTCTGATGTTGTGTAGAATTAATATGCATGAGCTGGTTGTCCCTAAATGTTGGCAGCAGAGGAAAGCAGGTCATCCAGCGCCACACCCAGGTCCCTTACAGTCCAAGTCGGGGACTCCACGGAGTACAGGAAATGCCTTCGCTGGAAGTAAGAGCAGCTCAGTCTTGTCCAGATTGAGCTTTAGGTTGTTTACATCTACTGAGAGATGTCAGCCAGACAAGCAGAGATTTGATCCATCTCCTGGGTTTCAGACTGGGAAAAAACAGGATCAGATGAGTGTCATCAGCATAGCTTTGGCAAGAATACCCATGTGAGTGGATAACAGAGTCAAGTGATTTGGTGTAGAGAGAAGTGAGGAGGGGACCCAGTACAGAACCCTGAGGGACACCAACAGTGAGGTTATGAGGTTCAGACAAGTTACCTCGTAGTGCAGCCCTTGAGGTAGGATGTGAACAGAGAAAGTGCACAGGCTGAGACGCCTAGTTCTTGGAGGGTGGAGAGGAGGATCTGGTGGTTCACGGTGTCAAATGCTGCAGAAAGATACAGCAAGAGGACTATGGATGAGCAGGAGGCGGCTCTAGCAGTGTGGAGTTCCTCTGTGATGGCAAGAGGGCAGAAACCAGACTGGTGGGGGTGGGGAGAGGAAGGTTGTTCTTGTGGAGAGTTGCAGAGAGTTGAGTGAAGAGAGTTTAAGTCTTTTAGAAAAAAGAGAGAAAGACTGTTGTTGTCGGCAGGTGGGTGGAGAAATGAGGAAAATATGTCATCTATCTTTTTTTCACAAAGTGGTTAACAAAGTCGCTTGGCAGAATAAGGGAGAAAGGTGGGGCAGTGGGGTGATTAAGGAGGGTAGAAAAATAGAGAATAGTTTTTTGTGGTTGAAAAAGTTAAATTGTATTTTAGATTGAATGAAAGTGCTTTTAGCTGCATATAAGGATGCAGAAAAAGAGAAACAAAGGTAGGCATGTAGGTCTTTAGAGTTTGGACTTCTGCCCATAAGGTGGTTCTGTCATGCACTGAGTCAGACAACCAGAGAGATGGAGGGGTGGGGCGAGCCTGCAGAGAGATCAGAGGATGGAGAGAGTCCAGAGAAGAGGCCAAGGTAGAGAGGATGAAGCAAGAGAGGAGGGAGACAGTAAGCGAAGCATGCGATAGGGAGAGTATGTGTGGAAGATGTTTAGGAGTTTGAAAGAGGGGTGTGTGGCAGAAGTGTGGCAGCGAGGTTAATAGGAGAGCAGTTTCTGGTGAATATTAAGTTGAGTTGGCTTCCAGCTTTGTCAGTCGGGGGGGTTGGGGGAGGTAGAGAGCAAAACATATAGACTTTTAAACAGTACAATCAGACTGTAGACAGAGCGGGACATCGGCACTGTGAACTCTGATGTGATTCTGTCAATTTAATTACACAAGACAATGGTGAATTTAGCAGCCATTTCCCCACTGCCTGCTGCTGCTGTCAGCAGGAGCAGAGCCCAGCGTCTGCCTGGACCATAGCCATGACATTTACTACATCTGTGTGTGTGTGTGTGTGTGTGTGTGTGTGTGTGTGTGTGTGTGTGTGTGTGTGTGTGTGAAACCTATTCTCCAGGCTAACGATGGAGGTTGACAGGCTTTTTAGCTTCTGGACTCTAGAGGCAGTGGGACTGACCACTATGACACTAATTACAGGTATATAGTCACTGAGTGGGCCAATCAGAGCTCATTATGTCTGCTAGTGTATGTGAGTGTGTGTGTGTGTGTGTGTGTGTGTGTGTGTGTGTGTGTGGGGGGGTGCATTCTGTCATCCAGTATTATTTCCTCACCTTACGAAAGCAACGGTTTAATTAAATTTTAATTTGTAAAGTGGAATAATTTGAGTAAATGAACCATCCATAGGGAAGGTCTTTTCATTTTCAGTCCCATTGATACAGATTGTGAGTGAACATTAAAATGCAATGTGTTACTGTTTCCCTTCTGTTTAGGCAACTCAAAACATTGTTAAACTGAAGCCAAGTGCACACTACAAGACTTTTACAATCTCTGAGGTGCTTCTCACATCACATATTTTCTGTCCCAGACTGTTGACATCACGTGAAGGAGCACAAACTACTATACTGACTACAAAATTATTCTGTTCTCAACTTTACAAAGGCTATCAAAGATCATTACATCACAATACTGTTTAGTTATGGTTTAGTAATGCTTATTCAGTATTATTATACATTAATCAAGTAACCTATTATGGTTAAGTAATGCTTATATAGCATGCACAATAATGTATATAGGTTGGGCTTTAAGTTTATGTCTACTTGTAGACAAAGGAACAAGCAAACCTCTGCATGGAGACTATGGAGTCTTTTCACTGATCTCACCCTCTACCAAAAGTAAGTCATACGTTGGAGGATGGACAAATATAGTGGACAAAAGTATGTGGACAACCATAACAAAACTGTTTTCTCATAATGAGATGGCTTGGCTGTGAACATTACGACATACATGCTATCAAACATCTTTATCAACCACCTAGTAATATTAGGAAATACCTTAAGTAAACCCTTAGTTGATGTTATCAAGAGACGTTTGTTAACATTTACCTACTGTTTAATATTGTATGATTAACTGTTAAGTGATGCTTATTACTGTAATAGCTAATGTAAATAGCATCTTACAAACAAACAATGAATCAATCAATACCTTAGTTAACATGAACATTAATAATGATAGACACTTTAGTTAGCTGTTATTTCTAGTTTAGGCTTATTAGTACATTACCTAATGTTAAAATATACACCTTAGTTAACTGTTATTAACAGTTAGTCAAGGCTTATTACTGCATTAACTAATGGTAAAATAAACACCTTAGTTAACTGTTATTAACAGTTAGTCAAGGCTTATTAAGGCATTAACTAATAGTGAATAATGCATCAATTAATACCTTAGTTAACATGAACAAACATGAACATTGCTTAATTGTTTATTAGACACCTTATTTAACTGTAATTAACGGTTAAGTAATGATTATTAATGCATTAAGTAATGCTAATTAATGTACCCTTATTGTAAAGTGTTACCTATGTATATTATATTTGGCAAAACCATTTACTAGTGTCCTCTCTTTCCACTCTTCCAAAAACAAGCTTCCATGTGCAGCAACAGCTTTTGATGTGTCAGGTTCAGCCAAGGAACCATACTCCTGGATATGGGTTGGACTCTTTTTCTTCTCCAGAGTTGCCCAGGGTGTGAGGCGCCGGGTGGGTGTGGGGATACTCACAAGCCCCCGGCTGAGCGCCGCTACGTTGGAGTTCACCCCGGTGGACGAGAGGGTCGCCTCCCTAGGCCTGTGGGTTGTGGGGGGGGGAACTCTGACTGTTGTTTGTGCACCAAACAAAAGCTTGGAGTATTTGGCCTTCTTGGAGACCTTGAATGCAGTCCTGCATGGGGCTCCAGGGGTGGACTCCATAGTTCTGCTGGGGGACTTCAACGCGCACGTGGGCAATGATGGAGACACATGGAGAGGCGTGATTGGGAGGAACGGCCTCCCTGATCTAAATCCGAGTGGTTGTTTGTTGTTGAACTTCTGTGCTAGTCATGGATTGTCTATAACGAACACCATGTTCGAACATAGGGATGCTCATAAGTGTACTTGGTACCAGAGCACCCTAGGCCAAAGGTCAATGATCGATTTTGTAATTGTTTCATCTGATCTGAGGCCGTATGTTTTGGACACCCGGGTGAAGAGAGGGGCAGAGCTGTCAACCGATCACCATCTGGTGGTGAGTTGGATCGGGGGTGGGGGAAGACTCTGGACAGACCTGGTAAGCCCAAACGGGTAGTGCGGGTAAGTTGGGAACGTCTGGAGGAGTGGAGGAGGCCCCTGTCCGACAGACTTTCAACTCACACCTCCGGCGGAGCTTTTCGTGCATCCCTGTGGAGGCTGGGGGCATTGAATCTGAGTGGACGATGTTCAAAGTTTCCATTGCTGAAGCTGCGGCAAGGAGCTGTGGTTTTAGGGTCTTAGGTGCCTCAAGGGGCGGTAACCCACGAACACCGTGGTGGACACCGGTGGTCAGGTAAGCCGTCCGACTGAAGAAGGAGTCTTTCCGTGAAAGAGGAAAAGCAGCGGGTGTGGGAGAAGTTCGGAGAAGACATGGAGAAGGACTTTCGGGGAACCATCCAAGCTGTGTACAGTAAGGATGGGACGCTGTTGACCTCAACTGAGGAGGTAATGGGGCAGTGGAAGGAGCACGTTGAGGAACTCCTAAATCCAACTAATACGCCCTCTATGTCAGAGGCAGAGCTGGAGGATGATGGGAGATTGTCGTCAATTTCCCTGGTGGAAGTTGCTGAGGTAGTCAAACAACTCCACAGTCCCAGGGATTGATGAGATCTGTCCAGAAATGCTGAAATTTCTGGGTGTGGAGGGGCTGTCTTGGTTGACACGCCTCTTCAACATTGCGTGGAAGTTTGGGACAGTACCTAAGGAGTGGCAGACAGGGGTGGTGGTTCCCCTGTTCAAAAATGTGGGACCAGAGGGTTACAGGGGTATCACACTTCTCAGCCTCCCCGGTAAAGTCTACTCCGAGGTGCTGGAAAGGAGGGTTCGGCTGATAGTCAAACCTCGGGTTGAAGAGGAACAATGCGGATTCCGTCCTGGTCATGGAACAACGGACCAGCTCTTTACTCTCGCAAGGATCCTGGAGGGAGCCTGGGAGTATGCCCAACCGGCCTACATGTGTTTTGTGGATCTGGAAAAGGCATATGACCGGGTCCCCTGGGAGATACTGTGGGAGGTGCTGCGGGAGTATGGGGTGAGGGGGTCCCTTCTCAGGGCCATCCAATCTCTGTATGACCAAAGCGAGAGCTGTGTCCGGGTTCTCGGCAGTAAGTCGGACTCGTTTCAGGTGAGGGTTGGCCTCCACCAGGGCTGCGCTTTATCACCAATCCTGTTTGTAATATTTATGGACAGGATATCGAGGCGTAGTCGGGGTGGGGAGGGGTTGTAGTTCAGTGGGCTGGGGATGTCATCGCTGCTCTTTGCAGATGATGTGGTCCTGATGGCATCATCGGCCAGCGACCTTCAGCACTCACTGGATCGGTTCGCAGCCGAGTGTGAAGCGGCTGGGATGAAGATCAGCACCTCTAAATCTGAGGCCATGGTTCTCAGCAGGAAACCGATGGAGTGCCTACTCCAGGTAGGGAATGAGTCTTTACCCCAAGTGAAAGAGTTCAAGTACCTTGGGGTCTTGTTCGCGAGTGAGGGGACATTGGAACGGGAGATTGGTCGGAGAATCGGCGCAGCGGGTGCGGTATTACATTCAATTTATCGCACTGTTGTGACGAAAAGAGAGCTGAGCCAGAAGGCAAAGCTCTCAATCTACCGGTCAGTTTTTGTTCCTACCCTCACCTATGGTCATGAAGGCTGGGTCATGACTGAAAGAACGAGATCGAGGGTACAAGCGGCCGAAATGGGTTTCCTCAGGAGGGTGGCTGGTGTCTCCCTTAGAGATAGGGTGAGAAGCTCAGTCATCTGTGAGGAGCTCGGAGTAGAGCCGCTACTCCTTTGCGTCGAAAGGAGCCAGTTGAGGTGGTTTGGGCATCTGGTAAGGATGCCCCCTGGGCACCTCCCTAGGGAGGTGTTCCAGGCACGTCCAGCTGGGAGGAGGCCTCAGGGAAGACCCAGGACAAGGTGGAGGGATTATATCTCCAACCTGGCCTGGGAACGCCTCAGCATCCCCCAGTCGGAGCTGGTTAATGTGGCTCGGGAAAGGGAAGTTTGGGGTCCTCTGCTGGAGCTGCTGCCCCCGTGACCCGACCCCGGATAAGCGGACGAAGATGGATGGATGGATGAGGTTCTGCTGTAACAGAGCAAACACGCACTCAAAGAAACACAAACACACTTGCATTTCAATTCATGAATACTGTACATGCTCAGTCAATGCTGCTTATATTTCATATGCTTTAGAGTCGAGTGTTGTAATGTACTGTTTGTTTCAGGTAGTCCTTGCTCCCAGGCTGTGGAGCTCTCCCAACAGGCAGTTAAGATACAGTACAGGGTCAGATTGGTTCTGCTTGTCGAGAGTAAAACAAATCCCACGCAGCTGCATGACAAATGCAAATAGACAGCATTTCTATAGTGATACACAAGGTGCCACCTGCTCATCAGATGAACATTCGTGCACATTTGAACACAGATGGCTCAGCATCGGGAGAAACTCTGGGTTGTCTTGCCCGATTGGTAGAGGACCGCTCTACCACCTGAGTCACAGCCACAGACAAATTTCAATAAAAAGAAAAGTTCCTTAAATCCTTAAAGCAGCAGCACACCTGTGGGTCAGTCATTTACAAATCAATGCTGCAGTAGCTCCCTGTGCGGGACTGTTTTTTAAATCCCGCACCCGGTTGATTTCTGACCATTACTGCCTGCTCCCACAGTGTGTGTGTTGGGTCCTGCCCAAATGGCAAACATTAGATTGATTGTCAATAGATTGACCATTGATATGAGTCTTCTCCTGTCCCGCAGGGATGCACGCTGTTTTACTGTGTAGTATTTCTTATAGCAAAATTACGTTCTGCAAGTTCTGCAATAATTACAGTCCTTCTAGTGCAATAAGGGCAAAGTGACATTGTATTCATTTACTTATTTCTTGTTTTGTTTTTATTTTAGAACGTGTTGTTGTCTGTGGTTTGCTTATGTTGTTTTATTTTGTTTCGTTTCCCTGTCTTTTAATGCACTGAAAAATATTTGATGTTAGTTCCTGTGATTGGATCCCTCAGGCTGCCGTAGGAGAGGGGTGGAGAGCCCCAGGAAGGAAAAAAAGTGTTTGCCTGGTGTTTAACTGGATGCTCCGTGTGCGTTCACTGTTTTCTCATACAACCTAGCTAGGCGAACCTATAAACAGCCGGTTACAGCACTGATAAAAAAAATTGCGGAACCCGTGGTCTATTTTTGGACCACACGCTCCCAGTCGCAGTAGTGTAAATCTGCCCGCTCCTGCAAGATTCGTGTTGGGTCCCACGGGATCCCAATCCAAACATTGCTCATTGTTTATTTTAAAGTCTAGAAATTTCCAAAGATACCGAACTGCAGGAAAGCAATTTCCGTGGGAGGACACGCAGCAAAGCGTGCATGTGTTCAGGGTATTCATCCTTACTGAACCCTCAAAGCAGCTTCCATAGGCAGACCCAGCAGGCACACAGACTCTGAATAACATGGATCCTATGGAGAGCTGCCACAGTGTGTTACATCTGTCGTCCACCGCTGGGGATGGGAACAGTTCTATTCACATCAGGCTCTGCCTCGCCGTGGCTTCCTGTCAAACGAAGCAACTGACAGCACTGACGGGTGCGAGAGGAGGAGAAATGCTCAGCTTTTTCTGAATTTTTTGATAAATTTGTTTCACTTGTAAGTTGTTCTGCTATAGATCCGTGCTTGAGTTTTCATCATAAACTGAGGTGTTCATAAAGTGGAGGGTAAGCCTATTTAAGCACTTATGGCTAGAGTTTGTATCAGCATCTTTCAAATTATTCTAATGGGAGGAATCTGTATGTGCTGTAAAAATAAGTAGATGTTGGTGTAAAGGCTCTGACAACCGACTGTCGGCAGAAAAGGCAGTCAGACTAATCATTCAGCTCCCGTCGGTCCCTCAGAACACACCAAAGACATAATACGTCTCCATAACAGCAGGCGGCGCTAATCTGTATTGTCGCCCAAAAAATGTAAACCGGAAATGACGAACGCGTCACGTGGGTCTGGCTTCTCCCAAATTTCAATGCCAGACCATAATCGTTCGGAATACGATCATATTTTACAAAAATAGTTCACCGAAACGTGTTTCTGAAAACATTTTAAACGAGAAATAGGCCATACAGTTGCTGAATCTGTCTGTTTTTTTGATCAACAAAGGTCAGTCTGAAAGATTTCCGTCAGATTTTGAGAGACTTTTGTCACGCTCATCCCACTCGTCAAGTGTTTTAACATAAGTGCACTGATTTGCTAGTCAAGGGCTTGCACTCCACCAATCAGATTGGCCATTGAGTCCGACTGCCCGCCTTCCGATTCAACATGTCAAATCGGTCGAAATTAAAGCCGACGACTCCTCCTCCGACTGACGACGGCACGGAACACACTGAACAGACTCGAGTCACCGACCTTGCCAGACTGTCCGACGGCCGATAATCGGGTTGGTGTGTCAGAGCCTTTAGCCCTTTTCACCGTAGAAACATAAAGGCGAACTCTGCTGATTTTTCACATCAGTGCGCGTTTCCATGTGTTAAGGCGAACTACTGCATATGTTTTAAATGTTTTGTGGGAAGTCTCCAAGGTGTCCAGAGGGAGTTTTGTAAAGTCCTTATCCTTTGTGAAGGTAAATATCCTCAAGTGATGTTGCTTGAGTCAGCGTGGGGGTCTGAAGTCTACAAGTTTTAAAAGTTCAAATATCTGGAGGTGTGGAGTCCGAAAGAAGTGAGCTGAACAGAGCTCTGTAGCTCGCTGCTCATCTCTGCTGCAGGACACATTAGCCACAACACACCTAAATCTCTGACCCAACTGGTGGTGGTCATGTTGCATTGTGGGTAATGTAGGTGCAAGGTTTAGACAAGATAGACGAGTGTGTTGAATAATAAAAGCAATCTCTCTGGTTTTGCTGAATGGTTTTAATCCTTTTTTTTTTAAACAAATATCCATTGTAGTACCAACAATTGTAATAGGAGTACAGTTCTTTTAAAATATCAGCTAACGGATAATTGTGTCTCTGTCCAGCTCAGAATAAATGTGAGTCTCAACACTGCCATCCAGAGAGGTGCAGCTCATTTCTCTTTGTCTCCTCTTTTCCCAGTGTGTGCAGTTATTCTTTATATCCTAAAGGATCATTCTGTTTTTTTACAACTTTGGTCTCATTTTTATAGTATCGACCTATTTCCCTTTCAGTAAAAACACACTTTATTCTTAATCAGTCTGGGTCTTGCTCAGGGACACTTTGACCGGAGAACCTGGGATTGAACCGCCAACCTTGCTGTTATGTTGCGACCACTCTAACTACAAAGCCACAAGCTTGTAAACATTGTAATAAGAATGTTGTACTTAAAGAATGCAACAACATTACTAAAACGAGGTCAGACAACCAGCTGGGTCAAGGAACCCCCAAGAGCTGGTTTGAGAGCATTGGCGCGCTGAAGGAGGGTCTGGCTACTCCACAAGCATACATAAATCCAGCTAATTTAAAATTCCAACACAAAGAAAGCGGAAGGAAATGGAAAAGACATGCATCCGGCAGAATTTCCTGCAGCACCGTAGCATCCCGGAAGTGTAACGTCAAGGACATAGACTAATGGACCACTAACGCACAATACCAAAGGGCATGATCCATGCCTGCTGTATTGGTGGGTCCGGCTATATTACATGATCCTCAGGCCTTGCCAAAATGTAGTTTTAACCGATTTTACCTTGGCATAGTTGAATAACGACAGTTCGGTGGGTAAATAGGACATACATACCCATTGATATCCCTATCCTCTGCAAATCTCACATTTTGAAACTGCTGCTGAAAACGGTCGAATCTCAACAAAGCTGGAAGCTGACGTAAGCATCCCAAATCCTAGTCTTTGTCACGCCCCAACATTTGCATAGGCTACACCACTGACCTGAGGTCAGCTTAGTCTTCTGAATCTAGCTAGGTCATGCAGATCTCCAGAGGTCCGCTATTGAATTACTAAATTCACTTCTGAGACATTTTTATGCGAGAAATCAACTACGTAGAGGTCAAATATGGGCCGTTTTACGAAAATTGATGGCTAATTGCAAATTTTGTCCGACTGTGTGTCGCAGTTCAGCAGGAGCTCAGCAGGCTACGTGACACACACTGGGCCTCGCCGCCCAGTGTGTCCTACTTCATAGACTCCGGCTCGTTGTGAGCTAGCTGGATCTCCATCACGAAGGGAAAACCTGCGGCGCTCCATACCCGTGCAAAGTCACCGGTTCTGGGTTACTGGACTACAAAATGCCGAGGCCCTGATGGAGCTCCAGGGCCCGCAGCTAGCCGCGATTCATAGGATTGAAGGGACAGTAGCAGCTAACAAAATCCCTAATGTTCACAAAAATGCATTAAATTGAAATCGGACACCATAGTTAGCTTTATAAGACCTTGGGGTAGATGTTATATAAGTGGTGTGACGAAATTCAAACTGTAAATATATGAAAGTTATGCTGAAAGTGTAGCAAGAGATCTTTTCCCATAGGATTAAATGGGACACATAGCCTAGCTTGCAGCTCCGGAGCTCCGCGGAGCCCTGAGCCCCGGTAGTCCAGTAACCGAGAAACGGTGACTTTAACTGGGTATGGAGGTTGCCGCTTTCTCGTCAGACTGTGTGGAGCTCCTAAAGTCCGACAAGTCTTACTACATTTGCAATTAGCCATCAATTATCATAAAACGGCCCATATTTGAGCTTTATATAGTTGATTTCTCGCTTAAAAAAGTCTCAGAAGTGAATTTAATAACAAAATAGCCCGACAAACAATGTATACCTTTGCAGTGTCTGGAATATGAGACCTGCTGTCTTGTCTCCAATGTGTTTCTATGGGGTTCGCTCAAACCAATCAGCGTGCAGCTCATCTAAATATTCATGAGCATACCATATTTGGAAGAAAAGCTCGTTCCAAATAGAGCCATATTCACACTGCACTCATTTAGCTAATTGTGCAGTCTGTTGTCAATACCTTAAACCATTTCACACGGTAAAACACAACTTTTAGATCTCACTTAGACTTTTCAGCAAAACTCTAAACACATTCTCATTCTCAAAACACATTCTGCACTCTAATGCACATGTCATGCATACTGGTAAACACAAGTGGCAACAATCAAATACAAATAGAGAACACATGTCATTGATTGAACACAACCACTCAAAATTGATTTCACTTGTTTCAAATGATGTGACACAACCAATATAAGCCAGTTCAGAGAGCAAACAAGTTGTTGAAGGTGGGAAGGGGAAAGTCTGAGAATGGATAGATGAAACGATGTGAAAGGACGAGGACGAGCGCGTATGCGAGGTGTCAGGGCTGGATACGGCACACAAGAGGCTTCTTCCCCCATTGCCTCAGGAGGGACAATATTGCTTGTGATGTCGACGAAGGCCTGACCCGGCCCAAAGACAAGAAGAAGCACATTGATCACATGTTTACTCCTTTGATTTTTATCCCTTTTAGTATTGTATACTGTAGTACAGTGCATTGTAGGCTGTATACTGTACAATGAACACATTGTATGGCCCTGAACATTGTGTTTTCCAACAGTACTGACTGCTCAATAGAGCTTGACTGGTGGCAGGTTCATATCAACAAAGAACAAGAATTACAGTATCACAGAGACAAAGGACAAGTGTGTGAGATGCAGGGTACGGTACTGTAAAAATAGGGGTACAAGGAGGAGGAAGAACAAAAATAATTGCAAAGAGCAAAGCAGAGTAGTAGTTTCTGATCAATTTTGAGCTTCTATGATAGAACATGTTTTCGTTCATCTTAAGACAATGACGGAAAAATATGAATTTTGTTTTGAGATTAAAAATGTACTTCTCCCTGAGAACTATATGTTTTGAACAACGTGTTTTCTATTTTTTGGTGTACTGTTTACTGACTGCTTGATGGTGTGTATCATTTTGATCACTTTGTTTATGATTTGAGAGCAGTGTTTGATTTTGAACACGGGTAAAACTGTTTCAAAAGTTTCATTTTGTGAGAGGAGTCCGAGGTTTTGTAAATAGTGCTTGAAGATGAGGTTTTTTGTTTAATGTTTTCAAAAATGGTGTTTTGGCAATTGAGAAAAACTGTAATGCAGCCTCGTGTTTATATACTAGGAAATAGAGTTTGAGTTTGAGTTTATTGAATTGAATACAAAGCTGAATTTCTATCAGTTTAAAACATTGAAAGTCTGGCACTCTAAAAAAATATTTAAAAAAACCAAAATAATTACACATATACACCCATACAAACAAAGTAGTTTAAAAAAAAAAGTATTTTAAAGGAACCATAATTGCTGCCTGGGTTATGTTGGCTGCTAATGTGTTTTTCTAGTCCAGTACTTGTGTTCAAACAATATCTGTGTTAAACCTACACATTAGAAACTACTAGCTCTTGCATCAAGAATCTCCTCATTACAGTTCTTTTTTTACATCTGTTTTGTGTTTGGTGCCATGCGACATGTTAGTTTTGTGCGACTTCAACTGAGGATGTCTTTCAAAAGTAACAATTCAAACAAGATTTTGACAAATCCTCTGCCACTAATTTGCTGTAGCGTTCCTTTTAATAGTTTTTGTAGTGTGCTGCACAGATGGGTGTAAGGTGCATAACTGACACTAGAGACCTGGGTTTGTGTTTAGTTTTAGGCTACTACAGCACTTTGGTTAGGTGAAGGCAGAGCACTGCTGCGCTCTCCAAGGTGCTGAACATGCAGCTGGCAGGAACTAGGGAGCTGTCCTGGGTGCTCTCTCTCTCTCTCTCTCTCTCTCTCTCTCTCTCTCTCTCTCTCTCTCTCTGTGTGGTCCACACCAACAGGGATGTTGCCACATTACATTACAGGGTGTTAACATGTCTAAGCATTGACCTAACCTGTTGTCTAAGCTATATATAGTCTTGTGTTTGCCGTTTATATCTGCCTCTGCCAGAGAATAGTCATCTTAGTTCTGTTTGTTGTTTTCAGCACCATGGATTGATGGACACCAGGTTAGACTGGTACCACACAGTAATAAAACACCTGAAACACATTCTCTTCTTTACTCTTCACACCTCACACATATATAGTATCATTTACAAAAAGGCTTAGTTATTTCCTAAAACAGCTGGTGAAAGAAAAAAATGAAAGGAGGGAATAGTGACTTTATTGGGGACTTTTTTCAGAGAACTTTTTCTTCCACAATCAACTGAAGAGTCTTTAAAACGACTTATTTGAGCGAGCTGATAATAAGGAAATACAACAGCCCAGCCTCAAAGTCATAAATGCATGGACTAGTGTTTCTGCCTCTAACATGTTATACGTGCCATAATTGTTTGCGCAATTAGGCATTATTACCCATACTGTCACTTCTACCCTTAGATAAAATGGTTTAGATAATCTGGATAAACTGTCAGCTTGTTGTTTCTGTCTGACGATCACAGTGTCTCTAAGTTTCACCTACCATTGCTCATGATCTCCAGTGGTACGTATTACTGTATGTACTGTATGTACTGACCTGGCCCATTTTACTAAATGGTCTTACTGAGATTAGTGTCTGGATGCCTCATAGGTTCCTCAATGTTGTAGTTGTATTGTTGTATTTAGTATACTCTTTACTGCCTTTACCATTTCTGTCTTCGTTTTTTATGTAAAGTGCCTTTGAGTAACTTTTAATGCGCTATATAAAATAAATGTATTATTATTATTTGTAATGTTTTCACTCCATTGAATGAGAATTATCAGTGGTTATCAGCCTCATATATGGGTTAGAAAGGGCCTGCTACACCTACTAGCAGGTCCAGAAGGCTGTTATCATCTGTTCATATGGTAGTCTGGATCAACGACAGGTCATTTCCAGGATTATTGCCTCACATCCTGTACCGCTGGATGTTTCGCCGGATGTTCCTCCTCTTCCTCCTCTTCTTCCTCTTCCTCCTCTTCCTCTTCTTCCTCTTCTTCCTCTCTCTGTGTGTTGCCATTCTGAAACCCTGTTCGATTCGGGGAAACTACATGCTGAAAATGTCAATTTTTGAAGACCATTTGGATCACGCAACAAGGCAGGCTGTTAGGATCTGCTGTACTTTTAGTGCATCTCACGTTGCTTAGATTGCATCTTCGACTCCTACACTTGTCTCCCTTCCTTGCATCTTCGTCCCTCCCACCGAGGAGGCATGGGCGAGACACGAGGAAATCATGGGAGGAGAGAGGAAATGAGCAAATGTGTTTTAGAGAGATGAGACGTCCTTTCCTCTGAAGCGTCACATGAATGCGTTAGCTGTTTGGGCGGAGTTAGCAACTCCTTCAGCTGCACAGCTTCCGGGAAGGCTGCTCTCTGTATCCTCGCCTATAGGTCCTCGGTGATCCCCCCTCGATGCTCGCTCCTCCGTGATCCCTCCTCGGTCCTCAGGGCAGAAATAAGAGCTTTGAGACGGCCTTCACCGAGGAGGGACGGAATAACTTCCGGTTCAGCCGAGGACCGAGGAGTCGAGGAGCTATCAAATAAGGGACATGGGATGTACAGTATACCCCTTATATATATATATATATATATATATATATATCTATATATTTCCCCTTGTTCTCCTGTGTTTTTTCCCTGTTGTATGTTTGTTAATGAAACGTGCGTACGACCTCTCTCTCTCTCTCACACGACACGCGCTCTCTCTCACAGCTGTTGCCTGGCTCTGACTCGAAAAAAACCACGAGTAAAATAAAAGATACTGCAGAAGCTCTGCTACTGTGTGTTTATTTAAATATAGGTAGGTGTAGGCCTAAGAGATTGCAATTTAAGCCTGTATATTACTATTAGGACTATAGCATACATATGTCAAGGATGTATAAATTAAATAAACTTCAGCTGGAGTCCGATTTACTACGGCAACACTGTTGACTGCATCAGTGATCTCTTTCCATTCCGCATTCTTCCTACAGCCTTTAATACCAGTTTTCAGGCTGCCAAATAGTACACACGTTGCTGCAAATGAACCTGAGATATCAGGGTTTCAATCTCCACCTCTGGAAAGTTCCGCTTCTCAGGCAGTTTACGTCTCGCCATGTCGTAAATTGTAGGGGCGAGGCCTCAAAACCTATAATATATTGGGGCGTGATATTTAAATTACGATCGTTTTCATTTATCAATGTACGACCATTCTTATTCTTATTGGTGTGATACGAACATTTCATGAATCACACGTGAAGCCTGTCGTAAGATGATTTCTGCGCTCATATCTGCGCTGGTTTCTACGTTAGGTTGATAAATGAGGGCCAGTGTCTTTTGCAGTCTGTATTTTGCACTAAAGAGTTGGGGAGCACAGACACACTTTCATATATTTGATTTATGTCCTCCCACAGAAGATTAATCAGAATGTGAAATATTAGCATTTGCATATTAAAACTAAACACGTCGACAAGCATCCTCACATACACAACAAACCCGCGTTCAGACTGTACAGATCAAAGTGTCTTTCACATGCTCAAACAATTCAACTATAATGTTTTACACCAGCAGCCATCTGTTCATCAACCAACTTTTCCACCAGCAATGCATTATTAAAATAAAACAGTGCATTCTAAGAGCCATGCTTCCAATGGCAGAGCTCAGGGCTGTGGTTGTATGCCAGCAAATACCACAAGACGAATAAAACCTCACTTAACACGCATCTAAAAATGTATGGGGCTGTTTGGAAATTAAACGAAGGACCCACTGCTATTATTATTATGAGTCATATTTCTATTTTTCTGTATCTCTCTCTCTCTCTCTCTCTCTCTCTCTCTCTCTCTCTCACACACTCTCTCTCTCCAGTTACCAGCTTACACTAGCGGTAGCTAGCTAGCTTGTTTAAAACTTTCAAAATGAATCTACAGTAGTTGTAGTCTGGCAATGTGTGACCCTGCAAGATCCCCCAGTCTTTATATATATTGTCACTTTAACTTTAGAGGTGAGATGGTGTCAGACTTTTCAAAGTCTGTTCAAATTCTTCTAGTGTATGGTAGGCACTACCTGTATTTTATTAATAAAACATAAAATCCTAAGTCCCTGGACTCTCGTCTCCATCACTATGACCCACGATGCACCATGCATCATGTTTTGATGGATGGACAGACCGACAAGATGTGTCTTATATCTCTTGCTGTATCATCCCCGCCAGCATCCAGTCGTATATTTCCAAAGCAGGCGTGTGACCATCTGATTGTTTTTTACATAATTTACAATACTTGTGTCTTTTCACTGAAGCCTCTCTCTCATATCTCCGTGCATGAGAAACTTGGATACTTGTCCAAGAGTCAGTAAACACACAAAGTAGCCCCTTCCATTAGCTATTGTTGCTAACTGCATTGAAATGCACTTGTGGGTCAACTTGCTGGCAAATCAAACCCAGTTGCCTATTCATTTGCAACAATAACAAACATGTATTACTAAGGTAGTGTGGTAGATTTTAATAATTGCCAATTATACTGATCAATGCATTTGTCAAGGGGATCTAATTTGTGAATTTCAGAGAAAAGTGTTTGAAATGATTTTGTAACAAGCTTTAGGATATGACAAATGCAAAATTAGCACGACTCGCAGTCAGAATAGCCACTAATTCATAATAAGACCATGGTTGAAATAATATTTAAATTTCTGCATGGACAAATGTACTATTTCCTGTTTGAATGCAAAGTCTTCTTCAGTGACCTGCATCTGCAAAATCACCCGCTGTAGCCCCAAATATCTCTTTGGTAGAAGTTGTTGCACTGACGTTAATAAGAAGCATCCTGCCTTCTGTAACTTTCTGTCTCTGTCAGTGATGTTCTGATGTTGTTGGAGGAAACATATTTATGTACTAAACTCTTCTACAATCAACTGAGAATTAGACAGAAAGCAGCAACAAAACAGCTGGAAAAACCCATGAAAACATGCAGGCAGCACGCCGACATTTATAAAAAGATCAGATGAATGTAACATTGCTGGGGATGTGAATGTCATGTTAACGTTAGGGTGCTGTTGCTATCAAGGAGTGAGTAAGTTCCAGGAGTAATGTCGGCGGTCTACCATCTAAATCTTCCTCAGAATAAATATCCTGACGTTATCTGACATTCAGCTTCTCCTCTCAATCTAAAACCCAGAGATTAAGTTTTAGATATCAACAACCAGATCACTACAACCAGTATTGTAGTGAATCAGCTTCTGAATGATCAGCTGCCCTGTAGTGGAGAGCACCGCAAGCTGTAGTAATGGTAATGCTGATGCTAGATAGATAGATCTTTATTGTCATTGCATATATTTACACAACGTAACTTCATTGGAGCAATCCATGCAGCAAAACAACAAGACCAAAGTTAATACTGGAGTGGCTAGAACAGCTGCGTGTAAACGATGGAGATACTAAGAGCTAATTTCGGGTTCGGCCACCGTAGGAGTTAAAACGCGCTCGGAATGGGAAGGGCTAGAAAGTAATATTCAGTTGGTTGTCATAAACAATTTCACCGCTAGATGGGAGAAATTCTTACACAATGTAGCTTTAAATAAAAGCACTATTACTTTAATGAATTTTTCCTTAAAGGACAATTCCGGCGCAAAATGAACCTAGGGGTTAATAACATATGTGTACCGAGTCAAACGCTCTCTGGGATCTGTTTTCATGCTAATCGAATGTGTCTGTAGCTTGAAACTAGCTACCGCAAACCGGGGGTTAGCTGCTAACGCTAGCTTTCGGGGCAGAGGGTAAATCACTATTTCTACACCACTAACAAGGCTCAAAATAGCACCACACTTAAACGGTAGCATAATGATGGTCCCTACATGCAAACCGAAGCATTGAGAACTTTGTAAGTGTACAGACAGTTTATAACAAAGATAGATTATAAAGACAGTAGCGTTAATGTTTACATGCGGCCGCCATCTTGGATAACAGTCATGACCAGTCGAATGACGAACACTGTGTAACCAGTAACCAGTAACATAGCTCAAACACAGCGTTCGTGAGATATATATATATATATATATATATATATATATATATATATATATATATATATATATATGTGAGCAGGAGAGTTCAAACACACAGAGTTTATAATGATGACTGGATTCACTGAGGCGAGTCAGTCTGTTGTGTCACTGCAGTCACAAGACACGTGCCTGCGTGCCTGCGTGTGTATGCCTTTCCCACTAACCTTGCAATAGACAAGAACAAAGCCTGTAACCATGGTTACTGTACACAACAAAGATGGCAACAGCTGTAGTCTCAAAATGGCAGACAGAAATTAAAAATGCAGGACCGCCATGAGACAAACATCTGACAACACGTCAGTGAGGAAAATCCAATGAAAAAATTTGACTGAAACACAAAAAAACATTTTCGCCAAAAGACTAAAACTAAATCAAAATCAGGTGCTGAAGTGAACACCAAGCCTCACACTATTCTCTTTTTAAAAGTGAACAGAAGCATGGACATCATGTAGTTTCTACTGTTGGCTACTCTTGGATCTGGTCCAGTGAGTGAAGCCAAGCAGAAGATGTTTAACTTGTACAGCTGTTGAGTGAGCCTGCCTGCTGTAGCAAAACTTCACTCAGTCCTTTTAGTCTAACGGTGAATTATTTAGCTCATGTGTAAACAGTGAAGCACTTTCCCAGTGAGCAGCCAGTGGGGTTAAACTGGTTCTCAGTGGAAGCCTCTGAAGGTGAGCTACAGTTTTAGCTCAGCAAACACAGAGGAGACCAGGGCGCCATGCCGCTCCATCCAAGAGCTGTCAACATGGCTTTGTTGAATGATTCATTCCCTCCACTGTCTGCCCTTGTGTAGCAAACTGAATAGACGATGTCAGTACCACAACGTACTTCAAACCATGAACCCCTCAAGTCTGCTCTCTGGATCTACTTCCCACACCACTTTTAACGTTAAGCTTAGATACAGGAATTATCTCAGGACACTTTACATATAGAGTAGGTCTAGACCAGTGGTTCCCAACCTGGGGTCCGGGGACCCCTCAGGGGGGAGGCAAAGATCACAGGGGGGGCGCAAGTCTTTATCTGGTTTGAGGTAAAAAAAAAATAATATTTGCACATGTTAAACAAATTATGATAATACACTAGAATATATAATGTATACAAAAGTCGGCTCAGCTGTTCTTAGACATAAGTAGGGGGGGCGCCAAGGAAAAAAGGTTGGGAACCACTGGTCTAGACCACACTCTATAATTTACAAAGACCCAACAAAACAAAAATAAATACTAATTAAAAGTAACCATTCGACCATTAAAAGCTGTGTATGTCAGACAATAATGAAATATGTTATGTGGCATGAAGTAAAGAGATTGGAGAGGGGATAAATAACCTGGAGTTAAGCAAGTAAACATATTGACACCCGGATGGGTGCAGCAGAAAGAATTCACTCACTTAGATGTTGTTAAGTTTTAGTCTGTGTCAGCTGATGGTGTGTGTAGTTAACCTGCTGAGAGGGGCAGACTGACAAATGACACATGAGGGAGGGTGTGTGTTGGTTAATCTGATTTAACCCAGCTGTTGCAGGTGTCTGACAATCACGGAGACTGCACGCTGCAAACCATACGTTTTCACGCGGCGAACACTACTGAAGACAAAGATGCTGAAAGACAACACAGACCTTTTGTAAATTCACCAACTACCCACCAAGGAGCAGGCTGGTGCTGCTCGGAGCACATGACAAGGCCCGGCTAAAAAACGCAGAACACAGAGTGACGCGGCAACTGGGTGAGTCAGTATGGCACAGCGCAACCCATCTTAAAGGAACACGCAGACTTATTGGGACTTATTCACCGTATCCCCCAGAGTTAGATAAATCCATACATACCCTTCTCATCTCCGTGTGTGTCGTAACTCTGTCCGGTGCACCCACCGCTAGCCTAGCTTAGCCCAGATCCTGGAGGTTACTGGCTCCAACTAGCCTAATAAGTGACAAAATAACACCAACATTTTCCTATTTACATGTTGTGATTTGTATAGTCACAGCGTGTACAAATAACAAGGTCACATGAGACACAGCCATCTTCTAACCGTATACATACTGGGAACTATATTCTCAGAGGGCGAAGCACTGCAACTTCTGCTACTTGGGCGGAGTGATTTGCTCGCAGCACACGAGAAGCCCCGTGGTGAGGAGCAGAGAGTAACAACGGTGCTTTTCAGGTGTTGCGCTGTTGTTGTTGTTGTTGCTGAGAATTAAGAATTTAAGGTGGTTGGGCCACTATGGCTGCAGTTGAAATAGTCCCCCAACTGGATTAGAGTTTAGGGGCAGGGGCACTATTCAAGTAACCCTCTAGTGTAGCATTAGCTAAAAAATTAAAGCTCCAGGCCTTTTGCACCCCAGCCTGTTGTCACCATGTTCTGCTGAAGTGCACACACAGCTTGTGTGATGATGCGATTATTTGTAAGGAGTCATACAAAGCTAACCTGGGCTCGTAACACAAAGGAACACAGCTACTAAAGGCTAACTTAGCCGGTAACATAAATCCCCCTGTCTCATTTTCCCTGCATGTTGAAAATAACATGAGAATGAGACTAAAATTGCCTGGATGAGTGTATGTTTCTCCTACTTCTATGGGAGTTGTGCTGTGTTAAACTGTCTCACTTTGCGTTCTGAAGCCGGGCCTGCTGCTCTGCTCCGGGTCGGCTTTCCAGTGTCCCTCGTTGACTTCTCTGCCAGCCTGCTCTTTGGTGGGTAGTTCTGGTTTAAAAAGGTGTATTTACAGAAGTCGTGTTTGGTGGTTTGTTGTCTTCCAGCATCTTTGTCTGAAAGCGTGTGGTTTGCAGCCGTCAGTATGCAGCGTCCATGATTTTCTCAAGCCGGAAACAATCTCCTGAATGAATCTCATCAATTCAGCCTCAATGGCTGAGTTAAATCAGATCAACCAACATGCCCGCCTCATGTGACATCAGTCTGGCCCTGTCCACCAGCCTAACTACACACACTATCAGCTGACACTGACTAAAAAGTAACAGGAGGATTTGCATTTTGCTTCAGAAAACAGCTGTTTTTTGTTTTGGTGATAACTCTCACTCTCTCTGTCCTGTTTGCTCGTTGCTAAGGCCGTACTAGCGTCTTAATTTTTGTTTCAGAGCCTGAATTGTCAGAAGTATTTTTTGCAGTACAAGAACGAACACACATATCTGTCTGCTGAACGTAAGGCTACAGCCAGCAGCTGGATAGCTTAGCTTAGCACAAAGGCTGGAAACGGGGAGACAGTTAGCCTGGTTCTGACTCTGCGACTGGACTGTAACTTCCTGGAGTCTGTGCTGGCTGGCTGACGCTTAAATAACTCCCTGTATAACCACAAATTGTTGCTGTTACACTTTGGCTTTTGTAAAGATTAAACTAACAAGATACAACATGTTAATTAGGGAGCTTTAGAGGTGTTGGCAGAAGGATTTGGGGACCTTTAGACAGAGCCAGGCTAGCTGTACAGTTGGACCCTCATGGGCAGATGACAACATTTACATCACACTGGCGGCTTTGAGTCTAGGCAGATACAAATGTAAAATTTGAGCTATCCTATTTCACAATGGTCTGAAGGCTATTGAGAACAATGCTCTGGGGAAATCACATTCGGATGGGTTCAACAAGAAAAAAGGAAAGCTGTAAGATATTGAACTGCAGGAAGAAGTTGCAGCGATAGACAATTTCTATCCAGAACACAGCAGTCAGGGGAAGAAAAGCACAATAAAGGAGGATCTCAGAGTAAACAGGAAATAAAGAAATTAATTTAAAGCCAGGATATCAGTTAGAGAAGCAGCAGTGAGACACAGCTCATTTGTGGCTTAATAACCCTGCAGTCAGTTCTTGCATTTAGACAAAAGATATTGAATAGCATAAGCAAAAATATCATGTACCAGCTGTTTTACTTCAAAATTGTAGCATCTGTTTTCAACAACCCATATCAGTCAAACACACACACACACACACACACACACACACACACACACACACACACACACACACAGGCAGAGGAAGACAGAGAGGATTGTATGTTCATCCCCTGAGGAGTTCATTCTGCTGAGAGGTTTATTTGGCACCGGATCTGTACTGTAACGCCTTCAGACACTGCTGTACATCCAGCACATGGGAATTGCAAACAGCAGGCATGGAAATGTTACATATCATACATGCACATGCATCTGCACACACACGCTGTAGGCCTACAGCTGCACAGCAAGATTACAAACAATAACATACTGTAGGAGTGAAACTAAACATTAATCACAGTGTATATTCAAGCTACAGCAGTAGTAGAACTGAACATAGCAAGACATCCAAACATTGCATTTTCGCCACATGTGTTGAAGCAAACAATTGAGTGCAAAACATGTTCGAGGGAGGAGGGGAGAATATCAAGGTTTGGGTCTGCGACGAAGCTGTGGTACTGTATAAGGGCACCTTGGGTGTGCTATACCTGGTCTGTGAAAAAAGGCTACAAGTTAACAATTTAAAACATTTGTTAAAGCTAATATAAACAGTTAAATGAGAATAAGACAAATACAAGAATAAAAGTGCTGTGTAATACATTTAAAAGTATTTGATATAATAAAAGGCAGCATCAAAAAGGAAAGTCTTCAGCCTTGATTTGAAAGAAGTGAGAGTTGCAGCGGACCTGGAGTTTTTTGGGAGTTTGTTCCAGATATGTGTGCATAAAAACTGAATGCTGCTTCTCCATGTTTAGTTCTGGGGACAGAAAGCAGACCTGTCCTGGATCACCTGAGAGGTCTGGATGGTTTAGAATGTAGCAGCACATCAGAAATAAACCATTCAGTGATTTATAAACAAACAGTATTTTAAAATAAATTCATTGAGAGACAGGAAGCCAGTATAAAGACCTCAGAATGGGAGTGATGTAATCCACTTTCTTGGCCTCAGTGAGAACTGGAGCAGCAGCGTTATCAATCAGCTGTAGATGTCTGATTGAATTTTTAGGGAGACCTGTAAAGACAACGTTACCGTAGTCGAGGCTACTGAAGATAAAAAGCATGGACAAGTTTTTCCAAAACCTGCAGAGACATCAGTCCTTTAACCCTTGATATATTCTTAAGGTGATAGTAGGCTGACTTTGTCATTGTCTTAATGTGGCTGTTGAAATTCAGGTCTGAGTCTATGACTACACCAAGATTTCGTCCGGATAATTATGGTAACTTATTTAGTTGTCCATAATCTGAGCCAGTGGAAGCATGTAGATGTTAATCAGAAGAGGCCCCAGAATGGAGCCTTGGGGAACACTCAGATGTGTAATTACCTAGACACAAAGTAGTTCCTTTTATTTAAGTAGGATACAAACCAGTCTAGGTGCTAGCAAGTCCAACCTAGTTTTCCAATCGGTTGTAATAAAGTAGAAATATTACCAATCAGAGAATTCTCTGTTATTATTCAGTTGCTGCCAATACTAACTTGGCCAAACCAGCTCCACTGGCACAACAGTGGAACTAACGACGGGTGATTAATTTCTCTTTAACCAAGAGCACACCTGAAGGGAAGCACTTAAATAGATTTATGTTTTTTGTTTTTTGGTGGGGGGTTATAGCAGAATGACCATACGGCTAGTCTGTTCTCTCTCTCTCTCTATCCAACACTTGGCCAGATGGCCATGACATATTTTGTGGCTATTCATAGTCACCAGAGGATGATTGTAGTGATGACTGGTCACCCTTTTCTGGAATTTCCTCTTGCTCCAACAGCAGGACATTTATTTGCTGTGAAGTTGAAAAGCGTCAGTGTGCATGCCAGCTACCATTTTGGATGCACCGCAGTCTGCCCATTCAAGTTTCTGTATGCAGTTTGAGATGATCAAGCTGAATTCAGACTAATCTCATGTGCATCACTGTGGAACTGCAGACCTGGGTACACAGGAAACATAGTACAGTTCCCTTGTTTTTTTATGTCTTTTGAGAGGAATGATGTGGTCCATAATGTAGTTCTAGTTTGGTAACACAGTTCTAGAGTCAAGTCAAGCAGGACAGGTATATAGAGATACAATATATACTGTATATATACATACAGTATATGCAGCATATATAGATGCATGTTATACATATATGCTAAAAATGTACACTCACTTTTAACCTGGAAGCATTTTCAACTTCAAATCATCAAAATCATTATTAATTCAAGGTTCAAGGTTCTGGATTTGACTCTGTGGTTACACTCATACATAATCAAGTGTAATAAGTTTTATGTATATATCTTTAATTTCTCCCACCTGTGTCACTGTCTGTTTAACATCCCCTACAGCTTAATAACTTTACAAAGTAATGTAAAACTATAATATTAAACTCTTTCACAACAGTAGATCAGTTATAAAATTATACTATTTCCGGCTCTCCGGTCTCCCACAGTAGAGGTAATGAAGTGGGAAATCATTACATCCCTAATGACTGAAGACTGGATTTCCTTCCTTTTCATAACAAGCTATTTGTATTAAACATCTATTGATCTCAGCGGTCACCTAATGGTGATAAATAACTTCACTTTAGTGACATTGTGTGTATCTCCAAAAAGAAAGTTGTTTACTTACAAGTTTAGTACATGTAACCATCCTTCAATAAAAGGATGTTGTACATAATTATTAACGGCACGGGATGTTATTTAGCTTTAATTGAGAGGATTTAGAAAGAAAGAAAGGAAAAAAAGAAGAAAAAAGAAAGGTTTGTGGATGTGGTGGAGTTTCATTGAGGAGATTGCTTCTGGCTGGAAGCAGTGGAAAAAAAGCCTTGTGCTGACGGGCTGCAAACCAGACGCTACCACATGGAGAAACACACTGAGAGAAAGACTGTTTCTGACGGAAAATACTTTGCCTTTCTTGTTTTCCCACAACACAAACTTTTGTTTATACTGTACACCTTTTAAAACCTGAACTACAACAACAAGGAAGTTGGTGAGTCAGTAACACAGCACAAACCCCTCAAGAAGTAGGAAAGACATACACTCTCACGTTAAATGCAACATGTAGGGAGAATGGGACGCTCAGTGGTGTTTTAAACCCCCAACGTCTCCTTCCAGGCAGTGCTGCGACCGTTGACTTCAAGGCACTAACCCTAACCTTAACCCTAACCATAACCATAACCATAACCATAACCATTGCCTAATCCTAGTGCCTTCCAGGTATTATAGAATTGCCTTTATATTGTCAAAAACTACACTGGTTGAATGCAGACTGTAATGTAAAACTATGAATGCTTCTATTGGATCAACCTAAATCAGCTGTTGAGTCTAACTGTGGAGTGGATAGAATAAACGTATAAGGCTAGAACATCTTTATTGTTTGAATAAATGTAAATGGACTGTATTTACATAGCACTTTTCTAGTCTTACCTACTACTCAAAGCGTTTTTACAGAGTGCAGGCACCACTTACCACTCACACGAGACTGCCATGCAAGGTGCCACCTGCTCATCAGATAAACATTCACACAACGATGGTGCAGCATCGGGAGCAATTTGAGGTTCAGTGTCTTGCCCAAGGACACTTCGACATGGTACTGCAGGGTCAGGGATTGAACCAACAACCTTCCGATTGGTAGGCGACCGCTCTACAGCTGCTTTTTGAAGTGAACAAAAAGCGGCTTTTGTGCCTGTCTATGCTTCTGTGCTGTGTGAGTGGGGATTATGTCATCAGCTGCAGTCACAAAGTTGTGAAGTGGAAAGAGAAGTGGCTGCCGTGCCCGTCTCAAAGTGTCTCTGTGCTGTGTGTGTGTATGAGCCTGGATTACGTCATGAGCTGCATTCACAAACGGTGCAGCTTCCCGTGCTCAAAGTGTGCTGCATATCTGTGGAAGAAACAGATCGGGACCACGCAGAATGGCACAAGTCTAAAGCAGAATCACTGAATGAATTTGCTGACGACTGAGGGCCCGCTGTTCTAGCACACCGATTATCGGGAAATTCAGCATCCTCTCCCCAAAATGGTAATCCTATGTTATAATGATCATCTAATGGTCTGTCTCTAGCTGTAGTCTACATACTCTACTATGACTCCAGCCATGGACCTCCATGTTTTTTTATGCACCTGCAAAGCCTCTATACACGGGAAGACACACACTCACTGTTTTCTGTTGATTGAACATACACACAGAGCAGTGCAGCAGAAACAATGTTTGTCTAATTGTGAGTGATCTCAGGAGAGGGCCTGCGTTTTCCTGTGTTTTCTTCCTTTATCACTGTTGTTATGCCTGTGTTGATGGCTGACTGCTGGGCAAAGAAACTACTGACATGCCCTTGGGCCTGGAAAACACAGACACTCTGTGTGTTTCATGTCGGATTGGAGATGAAAAGGGAGGGAGAAGACGATTTAAAGCTGCCACAGAGAAGCGAGACACTGTCTCAGTCTTTAGTTTGTCCCAGGGGTGTACCAGACCTGGGATTAATCCATATCATAATATGATTCACTGTTCCAAATTCAGAGGCTGGGTCCTCTGAAGGATGTGGGCCATGAAGGACCTGAAGACCTCCTACCCAAATAAGACAGTCTACCCTCAGAGACTAAAGCTATGATGCATTAAGGCCCCACTCAACATTTCAAACATTGCTGGTACCACTGGTTCACAGCATGAATTATGATAATTCACTGCAATACGTGATGGACGACTGACAAACGGTGTTCTTAAAGGCCCTGTCAATCAGCTTCGTACTAGTCAGGCTGGGTTGATATAGCACAATGTTATCTGCATTGATGTAATTGTTTTGACCTTTCTGCCTGTAGCAAGTAGCATACATTTAAATATAAACTTACTATAGTGTGACTTTTTAATGACTTTTCAAAATATTTTCCTATGACTTTTTTGACATACTATACTATGACTTTTTTCAACATACTGTACTATGACTTTTTTACAGACATACAGTACATGTCTGTGACTATTTTTGACATAGTATACTGACTTTTTTATGACTTTTTTCGACATACTCTACTATGACTTTTTTCGACATACTATACTATGACTTTTTATGACTTTTACAGCATACTATACTATGACTTTTAGAGTTTTTTTGACATACTAAACTATGTATATTTTATGACTCTTTCTACATATTATACTGTGACTTTTTAATGACTTTTTTTTGACATATACTACGACTTCTATGATTTTTTCAACATACTATACTATGACTTTTCGACATACTGCAGTATGACTTTTTTTCGACATACTATACTATGACTTTTTTCGAGATACTATACTGTGACTTTTTAATGACTTTTTCGACATATTATACAACGACTTTTTATACCGGTTCTCGACATACAACACTATGTATGACGTTTTCCGGCATACTATACTATGAATATTTTATGACTACCTCGATATATTATACTATGACTTTTTATGACTTTTTTCACCATCCTATACTATGACTTTTGTCGACATATTATGCTAAGATTTTATGAGCTTACTGAGATCAACACTTGCATTTAGACCCAAAGGTTGGGAGTTCAAGCACCAAAGGTAACAAGGTGACCATCTTATACCTACTCAGCCATTGTGCTGTGGACACCTTTCCGGGCATGATTTAGATGTTTCTGTGCATCAACACACCTGTCTGAAATGATGAGCTCATTAGTTTGTGTCCTAGCTAGTGATGGCCAAATAAAGCCTCATGAAGCTTCACAAAGCATTTTCTTTATTTTCTGAGCCCACTAGATGGCGCTCTCTGTTCAACAAAGGGTTGAAAACCCACTGATTTGCCATTCCTTGAGCCTTTTTATTTAAACCAAGAGTGCCATCTAGTGGGCTCAGACAATTAAAGGTCCAGACACACGGACCAGACGGCCGACCCTCTGCAGAAAAGGCAGTTGGACTGATCAGTGTCCCCTAGTTGGTCAAAAAAGTGCCTCGGAACACACCAAAGCGACGAGACGTAATACGTCTCCATAACAGCAGGCGGTGCTAATCTGTATTGTCGCCCAAAAATGAAAACCGGCAGCTGATTGGACGAACGCGTCACGTGGGTCTGGTTTCTCCAGAAATTCAAAGACAGACTGTCATGGCGGCTTGTTCAGAATACGATCTCATATTTTACTAAAATAGTTCACCGAAACGTGTTTCTGAAAACATTTTAAGCGAGAAATAGGCCGTGCAGTTGCTGAATCTGTCTTCATTTCAGATCGACAAAGGTCAGTTTAAAAGATTTTCGTCAGAATTTCAGAGACTCTAGTCATGCTCATTCCGCTCCCCGTTTCCGGGTTAGCACTCTTCCAATCAGATGGGTCATTTGAGTCCGACTGCCGGCAGTGCCCGCCCCGCTGATTTTAAATGTCAAATCGGCCAAAATGAAGGCAGACGGCCCCTCGGACGGACGACGGCACGGAACACACTGAACAGACTTGAGTCACTGACCTCGCCAGACTGTCCAACGGCCGATTATCGGCTCGGTGTGTAGTAACCTTAAAAGAAATGGTTCACGAAGCTTCATGATGCTTCATTTGGCCATCACTAGTCCTAGCTTAACATGCCACTGTGTACTCTGGAATTATGCTTTGCGGATTGGATAAGTAGGTATCTATAAGAGTTGTAACAGTTTTACTGGTTTTCAAAACGAGAGGTTAGGAGTATAAATCCCCCACGCACCACTCACCAACCCTCACTTCAACAGTAGCCCTGTTAACTGGGCATACTCAACAGATGACCAGGACTATCTCAGTTTGGCCCTTTTGCTGACAGAATCTTCTTTTATTTACCATTTTTTATCCTCTTCTCCATCCTTTTTTTTCCTGCTCAAAATGCTCAGTCCCAACCATTGCTCAGCTATAATCTACTACTTTTTTATGACTTTTTCAACATACTATAGTATGACTTTTTTCAACATTCTGTATGTGTTTTTATACCTTTTTAGATCTACTATACTAGGACCTTTTTATGTCTTTTTCAACATACTGTACTTTGATAATTTTTCTGACATACTAAACTATGACATATACCTTTTCTCGACAAATGGCTTTTTCGTCTTACTGTTTTTTTTTTAGATACTATACTATGACCTTTTTTGACATACTGTACGATACTTTGATTTTTGTATTACTTTTTATCGGCATACAGTATTATGACTTTTTATAACCTTTTTTCAACATACTATACTAAGACTTTTTTTACTTTTTCGACATGCTATGACTTGTGACTTTTTCAACACACTATACGATGACTTTTTTATTACTTCTTCGACACACTATACTTTGACTTTTTATAACTTTTCCGACATACTATACTATGACATTTTTATGACCTTTTATACATACTGACTTTATTATGGCTTTTTCGACTCATACTATGTTTTTTTTTTTTACATGCTCTACTATGAACTTTTTTATTACCTTTTTTGACATACAATACTATGACTTTTTATTACTTTTTTCGACATACTGTACTATGACTTTTATTCGACATATACTGTACAATCACTTTGTGTGTTGGTGTGTGTGTAACTTGTGCTGGACTTACATGCAAAAGATGCGAAAAATACTGTTTTCCCATAATGAAAAGATAAAAACATGCAAAAACATTTTAATTTGTAATCCAAATTACACATATACAAGGATTCAGGATATCAGCATGTCATTTTCAGAGACCACAGCCAAAAGAACAACAAGAGAAAAAAAATACAATCTGTACATATTTCAGTTTACAGTGAGTAGCCAGTTGAAGAGTACCAGAGAACACTAAGGCAAATCATCAGCAGACAAAAGAAACATTGCCTTTTTTGTATTTAATCCACCACAGCAGAGTATCAAGAAGTATCTTTGCTACAAAACAAGGACTGAAGTCTCCCTTTATTAGCAGTCAGCTGCATAAGTTACATTGTGATAAAAGCAAAACAAAAAAACAGAAGATGTCTATCTAAAGTTTAGCATTACTGTACATGTCTTATCACGAGCTTTGGAACACCAAACTGGCAAAAATATGCAGCTTTTTTGTACAGCTCTGGGTTTGACCAACATCTGCTTCCCACCAATAGAAACCAACGACAACACTGTCAAACGCTGTGACTCAGCAGGAAGGAATACATCCTTACCACGACGTGGCCACTGGTCCTGAATTTGATGCTAGAGTTCATCACACAGAGGTGCTCGAAAACTTCATCGCAATTTGCCCATTAGATTTTAAATGTACAGGAATTTAAAATCGTAGTAGTATCGTATTGGCCCAAATTTTAAGCTGATATTTTATTCTGGATATAGAACATGAAATAAGACATCCACAGCAGCAGATGTTCTCATTGAATGAAAGTACCAGCTCCAACAGAGTGTGCCTCACACACCAAGAAAGGGGTTGCATTATGGGTCCTATGTAGCTGCAATGTTGCTAGGCTAGCAAGTTCCTGCAAGGTCATTTTAATGTGTGGATGTGTGCGTGTAATTTCTGGACGCCTTTACTGCAGAAACAGACCTGGGACGGTTCATCAGTCCATCAGCCGAATGCCATAATGAGGATGCTAACTGTCAGAGATTCTGAGATATAGATATATATATATCTTATCTTATAATGGATATATTTTTCCTGTACCATTGCTTTTACATTGGTGGAACTTTTCATCTTTGATATTATCCTCCAGTGACCATGAATATGTAAAAGTTCATGAAAAACAGGCCAGATCCAACTGTTGCTACTGTGGCAAAACTGTCTCCAAATAAAAAGGCAACAGAGAAATGCAGCAACACATACGTACATAACTGCTCCACTGCAACAAGCAAAATCAAGTTACAACAACTTTTTTTTCCTGAAATTCACATTTTGTACGTCAACATGTATGAGCAGAAGTAGAGACAGCGGTTTGCTTAATGGCTTTTCTGCCTGTTTCACATTCATGTCCTCTACCTTCTCACCACTCTGCTCAGATCCAGACAGTACACAGGAAACATACTGGGTTGGTCATTTTAAACAGCAGACCTGAATATTAGTCACCACTCAGTCCCTTTTATATTCCGTTCGCAACCTGTTCGTTGAACATATTCATCTGTGGATACAAACTCAATTCATTTTCTTCCTGTTGGGAATTTTGTCATTTTGCAGATCTTACAGTTGCTCCTCTTCAAATGCTTTCAGATTTAGTTTTCTTTGCTCGTGGCCTTGATTCTTTGTCGCCATTTTTGCTTTGTGTTTTCATTCATCTGCACAAACACATCAATACAAATCACATTTCATCACTGTGTTTTTCACCACTTTTGATTTTGTATTTTGTCATCTTGCAAAAAAAAAACCCAAAAAACATTGAAGGTCCCATTTATTTAAACTGCACTACAAACAACATGTTCTGCTTGTAAAAAACCTCCCAAATTCAGACAAAAAGTCATTTAAATTCATTGTGGCACACACAAAAAAGCTTTGACGTGATGTTGAATGATGAGTCTCTGCAGAGTAGGTGGAGCGCAGACAGGACATTTCTGATACTCGGCCTTGTTAACACGGGCAGTCAATCGCATTCATAGTGGAACAATGTAGCGAAATGAGCCCAACGTTTTTGCACAGATATGGAACGACACCAGCTGTGATTAAGCCTTCTTGTCAGAGGAGAGTATTGGGAGTATGTTACAAATTAAAAGACAAACCTGAATATGTATATTTGATTGTGCTAACCTCTGTGACTGATTAACATCTACACATTGAAATATATTGGGAGTGTAGTTGTCGTTTTCAGACTGAATCAGATGGAAACACCTAGAGCCGTACAAGTAAAGCCATGTTTTTGCTGGTAGGATCCTCCAAGGCGTCTCATAATAGGCTTCGCCATTTAGAGTGTCCATCCAGTGTGTCTCTGTGGAAATGACTCACATACACGCACACACACACACACACACACACACACACACAATCATTATCATGGCAAAGTGGTCCTGCAGTTGCTGTTGCAAAACACTGGGAGCTTTAAAGCAACGTATAGAATCAAGACTGAACACAATCAAAAGAATGTACAAAAAGGCACATTTGACCCCAGTGCTCCTGTACTGTGAGATTCAAGTGTAAATGAGCGTCTGTAGCATGGCCATCGTGGAGACAACAGCCCCTCTGAGCGCTCACGTTAGTTAGCACAGGGGCTGGCGCTCACATAATAAAATCCTTTAGCCTCAACTGCTAGGCCAGGAGTCAGAATGGTCCCTAGTGTCATCAACCGTCGTCATGGCAGCGAGTCTCTTTACAAGCTGTCCTGTGGTAATACAGAAGCGCCGATCTAGAAGTGCCGATGCTCTTTCCTTAATCCCATCCCCCTGGAGAGGGGCTGGGGAGGGGAGAGGTTGGGTTGGGGGGGGGGGGGGGGGGGGGGGGGGGGGGGGGTGGTAGGTCGGGGAGGTGAGTGCTAGTCGTCGCCACCGCCGTACAGGTCGGCCAGCTTGCGGAAGCGCGGCCCCCAGTCGCCGAGGTAGTCATAGTCCTGGTCTCCGCAGCTGGAGGAGGAGTACAGGGAGCTGAGGGAGCCGGCGGTGGAGCCGCTGCCCTCGTAGTCAAACACCAGCAGGGAGTCGTAGGGGGGGGCGGTGGGGTCGTTGTCTGCTGCCTTCAGGCCCTGGAGGAGACAGGAAGAGAAATCAGGATGTTTCTGCATCACATTCATCAGTGTGATAGATAGACTACCAGACTGGCCAGTCTACTGTTGGCTAGTGATGACCAAATAAGCATTTTCTTTATTTTCTGAGAGCACTAAATGGCGCTCTCTGTTTAACAAAGGGTTGTGTGGCCGGGTTGGGTCAGTGGGTAGAGCAGGCGCACATATACTGAGAGGTTTATGCCTCGACTCGACGCAGAGGTCCAGGGTTCGTGTCTGACCTGTGACAATTTCCTGCATGTCTTCCCCCTCTCTCTCCCCTTTCTCAACTAGCTGTTCTATCGATTAAAGGCTGAAAAGCCCAAAAATAATTAAAAAAATAAATAAAAAGGGTTGAAAGCCCACCGAGTTGCCATTTCTTGAGCCTCATGAAGCTTCATTTGGACATCACTGACTGTTGGTGACTACACATCAGCAGTGGATCAGCTGGGGGTTCCGTTTGTTACTCGATGTCACATAGAGCTCAACAGTGAGTGTCCACTTTTTGAATGGTTCTGGAAGTGATTTTCCCCATTCGTTTCCGAAAAGATAGAGTTTTTAAATCTGGACCAAGCCAAGCAGCTACGAGATGAATGTGACCATAAAACATTTGATTCGGTGAAAAACTATATTTAGAAAACAGAATAAAAGCAAAAGGTACAAGACTGTGTTAATAATGATCATAGACTTCAGTGGTAGCAGCTCGCTAGCGGTTCGCGGGTGCGGTAAACATTTTCACGGTAACAGCGAGCTCCACTAATCAGGGACATCGCCGTCACGCTTAGAATTGTGGAAAGTATAGTACTTCCTCTCACGAATAAAACGTGTTTTTCTTGAAACATGGTTGATTTCAACAGATTCTAACCCCCACTGCGTAAAATACGGACGCTTGGTCAGGTGCCTTTGGCGTTGTTATCGACGCAAAAACTCTCCTTTAGCGTCATATCTAAACGCACTTTAACTAAACGTGCTTGGTCGGGACTATTGGCGTCACATTTGGCGCAGTTAGGTTTAGGAAAAGGTCGCGGGTGGGCTTACGTTTCCATGACACGCGGGAAGAACAGGACGGTTGGTTTTAGGAAAAGAAGAACGGACGGTTGGGTTTAGGAAAAGAAGAACGGGACGGTTGGGTTTAGGAAAAGAAGAACGGGACGGTTGGGTTTAGGAAAAGAAGAACGGGACGGTTGGGTTTAGGAAAAGAAGAATGGGACGGTTGGGTTTAGGAAAAGAAGAACGGGACGGTTGGGTTTAGGAAAAGAAGAACAGACGGTTGGGTTTAGGAAAAGAAGAACGGACGGTTGGGTTTAGGAAAAGAAGAACAGACGGTTGGGTTTAGGAAAAGAAGAACAGGACGGTTGGGTTTAGGAAAAGAAGAACGGATGGTTGGGTTTAGCAAACGTGACACGCGGGACACAGGGTTAGGGTTGTTTGACCCATCCACCACCCCAACCAACCTCCCTATGCGGATTTTCGGCCTTTCATACTACTCGCTAACGTAGTCGCTCTTAGTGCTACGTCATCTTCAAACCCCGTGTAGCTGCTGCTCTCCCTGGCGCGTTCTACAAACACGCTGAAGAGCGCTTTTTGCGTCGCTTCTGACGCTGACAGCCACTGTCCAAACGTCTGTATTTTATGAGTTTGGAGTGAGAACGGGTTGTTGATTTAATACGGACTTTCTTTTTCGCAACCTCACAGTCCGTGGTCAGTCTCCCTCGGATGGTTTAGACTTCATGGCTGATAATCAAAACCTTCCTTCGGTTACCACACTGTTGAGCTCTACTCTATTACTGATACAACCTTCACACATGAAGCCTCTAGCTGTGTTCAAAACGGTTCTCTGTACGTGTTACTTCCGTATCCCGCGATCCAACAGTGGAAATGTGACATGCAACATACAGTATATCCAACCATTTACTAGGGGTGGGAATCTCTTGGCGCCTCACGATTTGATTCGATTCCGATTCAGAGGCCAACGATTCGATTCTGAATCGATTATCGATGCATCTCAATGCAACAGTTTTTTTTATGTACATTTCCATGCGTGATTTTTTAAAATATACATATAAATCTGAGTTTGCCAATCACTTCTGAGACAAAGCAGCTAGAAAAAGCTTAGATTTTGACATATATTTGTCACACACAAGTTTTAATGAAATGTGTTGTCTACTGACGTCCATTAAAGGCCTTAAACCTGCTTGTGGAAGTCCCCTTCTCTCCCAGTAATCTTCCATGTCAGAGGCTCAGTCATGAGGTGGACAGATGTAATGTGATAAAGGAGATGAACAGCCTAGATGTACTTTGCCTAATTATTTTATGTATGCCTTATTAGATCATGTGCATATATACAAAACGTAATTTCTTTTTCCTTTTGGCCATTTTTCTGTGTTTTTTTTCTGCACTCTTGCCTAAACTCTAAGTTGTTGTCCATTATCCCGTCCTCTTTCAGTCACTCTGTTTTCTGATTCGTACTTGTCTGGAGACAGTAACTTTTAAATAATCAATTATTATATATCTCCTGATGCAACGATACTTTCAGCGAGTGTCCGAAATCTGGTTTGCCAATTCCCTATATACAGTAGTTCACTGTTAAATAAACACTATATAGGGAATAGTGAGTGAGGGAATGAGGGAACGGTTTCCAACACAGCTTATGTTTGATGTGGGGTAAAGAGCATGCCCATTCAGACCAGACTCATGTCACAGGTTTATCTCTGGCGTTCCCATACTCATCACTTCTAAACCAGAGGACAGTCATTAAAAACGCCCTGTTTGCACCAGAGATGTTCCACATGACAGAGTATCTCTGAGACGGAGAAAAAGCAGAATTTATGGTTGAGAGAGCCACAAGACTCTGAGGATATCTAGCGCAGGATTATAGTAATCCTATAATATGTTTATAGTAACTGTACAGTACAGCTGAGAGTATTAAAGAAACCTGTGTTCATGCTTTCATACCAAAGCAGAGCAGTGTAAGAGCATGTTAAGCCCCGTCTGATGACCTTTGTTGACCCATTCAGACACAGAGCACAGTTCGCTCTCCCAAAGAACTGGGATTCAAAATGTCTCCCTTCCAATCACAAGACAGCAACCCCACCCCTCCCCCCTCTAGAACAGGTACAAGAGTGGGACCTGGAGATCAGAATAAGGGGTAGCACAGGGAGGGAGTAGAAAGGTAGAAAGGTAGAAAGGTTGTGTTCGTGTGCATGCGTGCATGCGTGCGTGCGTGTGTGTGTGTGTGTGTGTGTGTGTGTGTGTGTGTGTGTGTGTGTGTGTGTCTGTAGGGCTTGAGATGGACAGTAGTGAGTGCCGGGGGAGAAGGAGGGATTATGGAGGCGCGTAGAAGAGAGGAGGATTTGGGTCAGGCCGGACAGATGCTGACTTTATCTCCAGGAGGAGATTCAGCAGATTACCCAGCCTGAACTTAAAACCACCCCCCCCCTTCCACACACACACACACACACGCACACGCACACACGTTTTAGACACATACATCATTTTTATGAACTCGCTAAAAAAACGGCACACTGGGAGAATAAAAGTACCGTCTAAAATGAACATTCGCAGTCCAGAAAATGGCAGTTTCTTATTGCCTGCTCAGAATGGTAAATCTGATAAGCAGTGGAAATGTCTTGTGGGCGACGTCTGACTGAAGACACTCCCGAACGTCACTCTGAAACTTAATGGGAGGAGAGAATTAACGCGGAGAGGGAGAAAGAGAAGAAGAGAGGGGGAGAGAGGGAGAAGGAGAGGGGGAGAATGAAAGAGGGATAAGGAGAAGGGGAGAATGAGAGGGAGAGAGGGAGAAGGAGAGGGGGAGGGGGAGAGAGGGAGAGGGAGGGTGAGAAGCATCCGCTTGTCATGTCTCCCGGATTAAGCTGTCTAGATCAACTCGCCATGTCTGACAGCTCCCCCTCATTATTCATAGCTCGGCTTGGCAGATGTCTTTATGCAGCCCGACTAAAACACACACACACACACAAACAATATGGACGCAGCTAGCACACAGAGAGCCAAATGCATCCGCGACGATGAGTCTTCACGCCCGAGACGCCCCTCTGCCGGGCGCTATGCACTCAAGTTATCAGAATTCTGAGAAAGTAACGCTAACGCTGAACACAGAGCAGCAGCACCGATGAAAACCAGTGACATATATTCAAATATCAGCAACCAAAGTACTGACACAAACCCTCTTTGGACAGCCTGAATACACTCTCACCGTCCTCCAAGAAAATGATAGCATCATTTGTTCAAATGTCTGGATACGACCTATATTTGCACGTTAACTGTCAAGAGACCGCTTGACTTATGACACCTGTCTTTGGGGAGCAAAGGCAGAAGTGATGTGTTGCTGTTGTAGTGGTTGGCTGGGTCTACGAAGCATATTTGACACAGGATGCTGCTGTTCCCTTCTTGCTACAGTCAGTTCCTAACCTGAACTAAGTAGGAAACTGAGGCTGTGCTGCCATATAATACTTACAATAATGTAATACATGCTTGGAAAACTACTAACCAGCTTTTGGTTGAAGCTGCAGGAATACATATTTTTATATTTCAATGGATCAAATAGCTAATGTGAAAAGTGTGGTTCGTAGTGACAAACCCACATCATCACCAACTCTGCGTTCCACTCAGCCTTACAATTGTTTGGTTCTGTCTCTCATCGACTTATTTCCAGCAGCTGTTTTCGGTGATAAAGCCACCGTACACAACATGTGTCTGTCCAGCAGCAAACAGCAGACGGACCAAGTTCGCAAGCTAGCTGGTGAACATACTAAAGTTGCTGATATGCACATGACGCATGCTGTTCGCTAACACATTCATCAAATCAATTTCATAAAGTCATAAAGTCGTGTCACTGATGTGTTTAGAACTTGTTCTGCTACCCCACAGTGGCCCAAAAATCCAACTAATGCAGCTTAGTAAGCTACGTTTTCTCATCGATTGATTCTCGTCTGTTGGCACAAACACGGTGTCATTTCCTGTTGGCACAAAACGCTATACTGTACCTGCTATGCCCTGTGCACCGACAAGATGTAATATGTTATATAGTACGAAAAAGGAACCCACACTGTCCCTTTAAGGAGCTGTGGACGGCCTGCAGCCAGTCCGTGGGATTAACTCAACGCAATGGATTTACCTCTAATTAGGTAGCCAGGCTGTAGCAGGTCTGAGGCCAGCTAATCCTGACCATTTGCAAAGCTAATTAAGAATCACACAGACACTGTTCTCTCTGTGTTTCTCTGCCTCTCACTCGCTTCTGTTTGTTAACAGTCCAACCACACATCATCACATACCACTGATGCATCACTGATGCTATCCTGTCATACCAGGGAGCCCACTGTTCAACTGAGCCTAGACCTAAATGGGTTTTAAAACGTGCATCCTTCTGTGTACTTCCCTGTCTGCAGAAATGCACTGCATACTGTTTTAATTTGCAACAATCAAAGTTGGTAAGTTCCCACACTGGCTGCTCTGAATAGCTAAGGGTAGTGACCGTTTGAACTTCAATATCCCTAAATCCTTTGAGGTGATGAGGTAAGCTGAACACATCTTTGATGCGCTTCACCAAAGGATAGAAAAGCGATGAGAGAAGAAAAAGATCTAACGTTGGCAAATCCCGCCTTTTCTGGACACGGCGTTTGCTTACTGCTGTCGAACAGACAGCTTGCATTTCACTCAAGTTGTGATTCATCACTTCCTGTGTGCCCGACGCCAGAATGTAATCTGGGGGCACAAATTGAAGAACTGGTTTGGACTGGCAACAACACGTACGTCACACACAAAGACGTCCAGAACAGACCCAGTGTGTTGCCGTACCTCGTGGATGAAGTCTCCTATGTCTCCTGGGTGGGGGGCAGCGGAGCGGAGGGGGTACTGGTGCTCATGATGGAGGGGCCTCTCATCCAGACGTCTGATCCCCACTTTGACACACTCTGGCTCTAGGGCATCAGGCTGCTGCAGTTGACTCAGATCGTAGTCCTAAACACACACACACACACACACACACACACACACACACACACACACACACACACACACACACACACACAAACAAACACGTTGGTATTATAGTATTACAAGTCGAGTTCATTCTATTTAACAGAAAATAAAGGAAATGCTGAAGCTTGATTTGGACATCACTAGCTTTAGCTTACTAGCGGTGAACACAAAGTCCAGCTGAGGCTGATGGGAATGTCATTAGTTCTGGAGGTAATTAGTCATAAACCAAAGTGACCAGATGATGGGGCTGGAGGAAAAGTCAGAGGATCACCAATCTGAAGTCTGAAGCGAAACCTGAATGGGCTCTATCTAATTGCTGACGAGATATTTCAGTCTGTGGCTGACTGACTGATCAACAGACAGCCATACCATACCAAGAGCCAGCCGCCAAGCTAAGCGACACATTCTGACTCCGGCAGGCCTAACGTTGCCTTTCAGGGGAGCACATGCTACAATTGTTGGGCTGCTTGTAGTTATAATTGACTGTATTGCGACTCAATAAAAAAACAACAGATTTTCCTAACTTCCAATGAAATTTGCTAAATTCTTTGACTCATGTCAAAGAATAACCCCACCCATACCTCCTCTGTGTCTGGTGCAAAAGTGAAAACCAATAGGAGACACATGCAGATTTCTCTCTGAAATTTCTCGCTGGACAACACCAGTTATTAAAACTCCTCATTGGACATGTATATTTATTTTTCTGCACATTCTGCACTAAACCGAGCAGCCTCCTTTTTCTCATGTTAACAGCTATTTTGTATATATTTGTTTCTGTATTTATTGTTTAACATGTTTGTATATGCACTAACCACCTGTTAGTGTTACTTACTTGGCCATAAATCCTTAAATCCTGATTTCTGATTTGACATGTATTAGGAAAGAGAAGCTGATCTGCTGCTGATATGAAATACCAACACTTCTTATGGTCTACTTTCTGTCCTCTAGCAGTCAGAAATCTCTGAATGCAGCTTTAACCCTTCCCTAACCTGGACCACAGCATTGTGACAATATTCAACTGAAAGTATAGATAACCTTCCTCATACTTCTATCACTGTGAAGACATTAGAGGATCTATTCTAGTCAAATCTAACTGAATGCAACTTCAATAATCGCTTGATTAAAACAACCTGCAAAACACTGGACATTGTTTTTACTTTGACAATATGATTTTGAATGGAAATAATGGTTATTTTGTGGATTATTGTGATTCCAAGTTAACTTGCACACGATTATGCATGGAGAGATAACGACCTCCGGCCTTTCCTGAAACAGAGACATCATCTGTTTTGGGCAGAATATTTGTGCTGCTGTAAATTCACACTACAAGCTGAATGAGAACAATTAGTGCTTGGCTTGAACTTCCATACCAAATCCAAACAAACCGATCTATACGTATGCATAATAATGCATTCTTCCTCACACCAGGTGCAGTGTATGCCTTTTGGATATACAAATGTGCCGGCGCTCCCAACGATCAAATGACTCATGATGAGAGTAGCAGTCTTCATCAGGACGATAGAACATACATACAAACCTCTTACAATCGACGGATCTATCATGTGTCTAACGGCTGATATAGTGAGAATTTCAATAAGTTAAATGAGCACCAGGAGCTCCACTGATGCAACGTCTCCCATTTCCTCACATCATCATCTGTCCTCAGGGAGGAATCTAATGCTATCTAATTAGCATCCACTTAGAGAGACGCAGTTCCTCGTTCACCTTCTATCACACAACACCAGCCCAGTCAGAGGGGAAATGTGTGTCACAGCCTCTGATCTCTTCATGTTGAATGCTAGTGTCTGAGTCAAAGCACCAACCATCCAGAAACCATTTGGTGCCCTCTGGTCTCCAAGGAAATAGACTAAAGCAGCCACTTTCAGGACAATAACAGCATGCTGTGGACTGACCTTGGGCTTTGTTCACAATAATGGCTGACCAACAGAAAAACCTTTCACTGAAGAGTGGCTGAGAGCCCTGCAATAAACCTGCAGGGAGAAACCAAATGTACCAATCCAAAAGGACCAGACAGACGGATGTCCTCTCAGTTATGACATTTCCACTTCTTTAAAGGACTATTTAAAAAACTATACCAGTATTCATGTATGTTTGGCCTCTTTCCTGCAAATGATGTACACTTTACATTATTCCGTACCACGTTTTAGAGCATGTTGTAGCGTTTTGAATAGTGTTTCCTTCCAGGAGGTCATTAGTTTGCATTTTATTCAATTATTTCTTTGTTAATTGTTCATGGTTACACGATTGTATATGCAGACTGCACTGCATTACCTGCGCGATCAAATTTATAACAATAAAAGCAGTTGTAGTTTTCGATGTGATGGATGACCAAACTCAAGCTCTAATTTCTGCAATTTGAGGTACAGTCATGTGAAGAAATTAGGACACCCATGCTCAAGTTGACTAAAAAGAGGAATAAAAAAATCATCTTTAGGATTAACAAAAATGAGGAAAAATCCAATCTTTAAGGACACCAATTTTCTTTGTGAATGAATAATGTATCGTAAATAAATAAATGTTCTTCCTTAAAATACAGGGGGCATAAGTGAGTACACCCCTATGTTAAATTCCCATAGAGGCAGGCAGATTTTTATTTTTAAAGGCCAGTTATTTCATGGATCCAGGATACTATGCATCCTGATAAAGTTCCCTTGGCCTTTGGGCCATTATTTATTTACGATACATTATTCATTCACAAAGAAAATTGGTTGTTTGATTATTGTGATTCTATCTGGGTTGGGTATCGTTTGATTTTTTCAGATACCTGCGCTACAACGATACTTTTAAAACGGTGTCTTTTAAAAGTAACGGTTCAGGCACCGTTACTTTAAAAAAAAATAAAAAATACCACGAACCGTCTGGTCTTTCATACTGATCGTGGTCAGAGTGGCTCAAAGAACCGACTTCTTTTCTCCTGTAGGCAATCATTGCAACCAGTCTATGCAACCACGTCCGCATTGTTACAAAATCTTGGGAGGTGGGCGGCTTGGCGATCAGACCTTCCGCGCATAGTCGCGTTTGTGTCATATCGCCGTCCGCACCGCGCCAACCGCGCTGAACGTAAGAAGCATGAAAAAAACTTTTACGTCCCAGTGTTGGAATCCTCTACAGTGTAATACAGTCACACTTTACACCGTTTAACGTTAGCTGTCAGCATTTTAACTGCATTTAATGTTTAATCCAGCTGCTAGCTAACGGTACGCTAACGTTACCTGCTGTCGAGTGTAGTGTTGTCAAGTGTAGTGTTGTCAAGTGTAGCGTGACATGCAGCGATGCTTCTGTTGTCCCTAATGTCCGTTTCGGAGCATCAGTGAGCAGAGCAGGCATTTCAGTGACACCGAAATGAGGCACCGGAATCCGCGTTGTTATTCCGTCCGGTAGATACTGGTCGTTTAGGCATCGGTGCCATATTAGCACCAGGTCTCGGTACCCAACCCTACTCACGCTAGCAGATAGACACAATGTTGTTTTGAACTAAATGCTAACATCAGCATGCTAACATGTTCACAATGACAATGCTAACTGCTGATGCTAAGCAGTTCAGAATGTTAATGTACACCTGAGGCTGATGGGAATGCCGTCAGCCAAACTATTGGCCCGAAGCAAACGTTTGACCTGATGATAGCTCTAGAAAACTTGAGTAGTATTTTTTCAGGTGGCATGAATGAGAGCTAATATAAGAGATAAAGTAAGAGATAAACAAAAGCTAAGACCTGCTGGGGGACGCTAGATAAAAAGTCAGGGGATCAACCAATTAGGATCCACCTTCTGATCTGGTACAAAAGATTTGTGTGTTCAGTTTAAGCCAGCGCAAAGTGCAAAACATCGAGCAAACAGTGATCCCCCACTTGTACAGTACTGTGTGTGTGTATGGTTGTACATATACAGTGTACCTCCCTGCTGTAAAAAGTCAAACATGTGGTCGGCTGGGTAAATGAGGGTTAAACATTTTCTCAGGTGAAGTGTGGAAAAGCTTATGTGCTTGGCAGCAGCAGAGGAGTCGTGTGGAGGGACACAGGAAATTGTTCTCCAACAGAAAGCAATTAATCCTGTTTCTAGGTCCTCTTTTGTAGTACACTTAATCTTAGCTGGAGGACAGATGATTGGAAACTGTAGAGAAACAGAGAGTGTGTGTGCGTGTGTGTGCGTGTGTGTGCGTGTGTGTGCGTGTGTGTGTGTGTGTGTGGCAACATGCTGTGTATTTCACTTTGTTTCTGAGAATGGGAAATCAGAAATAACATAGAAACCAAAAAGAGAGAAACCCAAGCCAGTGTGTGTGTGTGTGTGTGTGTGTGTGTGCGTGTGTGTGTGTGTGTGCGTGTGTGTGCGTGTGTGTGCGTGTGTGTGCGTGTGTGTGTGTGTGTGTGCGTGTGTGTGTGTGTGTGTGTGTGTGTGTGTGTGTGTGTGTGTGTGTGTGTGTGTGTGTGTGCGTGTGTGCGTGTATGTGTGTGTGTGTGTGTGTGTGTGTGCACTTTTTTCACTTTGTTTCTGAGAATGGGAAATCAGAAATAACATAGAAACCAGAGAAACCCAAGCCGCGTGTGCGACGTGCTGTGTGTGGCAACATGCTGTGTATTTCACTTTTTCACTTTGTTTCTGAGAATGGGAAATCAGAAATAACATAGAAACCAAAAAGAGAGAAACCCAAGCCTGTGTGTGTGTGTGTGTGTGTGTGTGTGTGTGTGTGTGAGAGAGCGTGTGTGTGTGTGTGTGTGTACCTGTGTGTGAGTATGCATGTACATGTGTGTGTGAGTGTGTGTGTGTGTGTGTTCGAGTAAGTAAGTACATTTATTTATATAGCACTTTTCACAGATAAAAATCACAAAGTCCTTGTGTGTGTGTACCTGGTCCTCCTCTCCTCCTCCCTCCTCATCATATTTCAGGATGTTATCTCGGACGTCGTCTTCTGGGTCGATGAGGAGCTGCTTGGCCTGCCGCTCTTTGTCCCTCCTCTTCATCCACATCACAAACAGCAGCACCAGCACTGCAGGACAAGTGGCACAAAAAGAAGATAAGGACATTATTTGATGTGAGCCTTACTGAACACCAGGGACTGTCTTCATTTCAGATCGACAAAGGTCAGTTTAAAAGATTTTCTTCAGATTTTGAGAGGCGTTAGTCAGACTCATCCCGCTCATCATTTCCGGGTTAACGCTCCACCAATCAGATTGGCCATTGAGTCCGACTGCCCGCCTTCCGATTCGACATGTCAAATCGGCCCAAATGAAGGCCGACGGCTCCTCCGACTGACGACGGCATGGAACACACCGAACAGACTTGAGTCACTGACCTAGCCAGACTGTCCGACGGCCAATAATCGGGTTGGTGTGTCAGGGCCTTAAGACTCGGACTTGAGTCGCACGTAAGTCGCACACACAGTGACTTCAGAAAAATGGGACCCGTGGGAACAATCCTCATTTTTTGGGATCGTCTGATGAGCTGACTGTTATTCCCCTCCCTGCGTAACCTATAACCTACCTACATAACACGTAACCTATGTGCTGCGCGGCCACACCTGGCACCGGCAGCTGCAGTCCCATTCATCAGAAGCTTTGGCTTTAAAAACTTCAGACAACAAGACCCAAACAAAAAAAAGCGCTGAATGCTAAATATGTGGTATCAAGATAAAGGATTCTGGCTCAACCACGTCTGATTTTATCAGGCACCTGAAAATTTATTCTGTTTAGCTCAGGATTAGCTATAGCTATATATTTAAAATCCTTTATATGGCTCTGCAGTGTTCTGCGCAGCCTGGGTGGAGAGCAGCAGGGGATACAACACATTATAACCACCAGAGACTTGAGACTTGACTTGGACTCTAGCTCAGAGACTTGAGCATCTCTGATAGTTCAATATCAAACATCATCTGAAATCCCCTCATATGGGACTAAGTATTTTAAGGAAGGACAGAATCACACAGTTCTTATTTTGAGACAACCGGTGGGTTAATAAACTTGATGTGAATCTTTTGATCGTATTCATCTGGGTGGATTTATGAGAGCCGGGAAGCTCCGGGTGTGCATGTGTTTGTACACTGCTGTAACTGCAAGGGCTAAAATGCATTAGGATGCTGAGTGAAATGCTAAGTGAGGACAATTTAAACCCTAGAGAGGGGATTTGAAAAATGGCTTGTCACCATCTCAGTGAAACCAGCAGGGATGGCTTTTAAAGAGACAACGCAGACAACATATCTAGTCTATTTAAGGCTACATTTACATTGCTACGTTTTTGTTCAAAAAACTAATTATCTTTTGCTACGTTTCCCCCTCTCATTCCCCCTGCTCTCATTTCCGAGCCCCTAAACCGGAGACATTTGTAAACACTTCTGACCCGTTTTGGTTTGAAAAAAAAAATCCTGTTTTGAACGGCAGTTACAGTCTGGTGTTAGAATCCTCTACAGTGAAATACGTGACTGTGTTTCACTTTACACCGTTTAGCTGTCAGCATTTTAACCGTGTTTACTCCAGCTGCTAGCTAACAGTAGGTTAACGTTAGCTGCTGCTAAGTGTAGTGTTGACTAGCGTCCTGTGCGGCGATGTTTCAGTTCCCTCTAACGTCCATTTTTCGGAGCATCAGAGACAAGCGCAGGCATTTAAGTGGCACCTAAATGAGGCACCGAAATCCGCGTTGCTATTCGGTATGGTAGATAACGGTCGTTATGGCACTGGTGCCGTATTAGCACCGGGTCTCGGTCTACAGATCTACACGATTCACGTGGATGATATTTTCCCATTCAAAATGGTGATTTTCGCCGAAAAGCGACTAGTTTGCAGGTATGTACTACTCTTTGGCCGGCTCGCAAGCACAAACAAGTGTGTCTGTTGTTTTGTTTCCGGTCTAGCTAGAGCCGGTGTGGTGTTGTAGTTTTTCTAATGTTACTAGTTTTTGCAACAGCATGTGAAAAAAACTACAAAGTTTGCTAGGCCAAGAAGAACATTAATCTCGCGATAAATAAATTGACGGCGTTAAAATGGGTTTGTGTTAACGCCGTTAATAACGCCTTTAACTGAAACCTTCCACGCTTGAATAGTTTATTCCAATCTAAGGTTGTACTTATAAAAGACTGCAACAAAGAAGTGGACGAAGCCACCGTGACATCACCCATTGGTTTGTGGACTACTGTTTTTGAAGCCTTGAGTTTGGCATTTTTTTATTTATTTTTTTTTGGGGAAGAAGCTCAAAAGGGCTATGCACATGAAGTGCTACTTGTTAACAAGCATAAAATTTATGAAAAATTGCAACCAGCTTGATATTCACACTTGGGATTAGCGCATGGTAAACCTATGCAAGCTCCACTCACAGTGACTGATGCTAGCTGCTGGCGGCAGCTACAAATGGAACAAAACTGGGGATTTCTGTGCCTTTAAATGCAAACAATAGATGGAGTAAAATGTGGTAAGAGAGGTTGGCATGGCTGAAATAAAGTATTCTGGGGCCCTGGGGCAAGATTAGGTTAGGAGCCCACTGGCTGCGTTAGGGTTTTCACTAGTGATGTTCAAAGCTTCATGAACCATTTTACAGTATTTCTTTTTTGACCCCACTAGATGGCGCTCTTGCTTTAAAGAAAAAGGCTCCAGGAATGACAATTCAGTGTGCTTTCAACCCTTTGTTGTACAGAGAGCGCCATCTAGTGGGCTCAGAAAATAAGGAACATGCTTCATGAGGCTTTATGAGGCTTCATTAGGCCATCACCAATTTTCACTAAACTCAGACTCAGTGTTTGTTGACTCTGCGTTGATTCAACTGTGTACTAATTTTTCAATCAGTTTTCAGCCCAGTAGATTCACACTTTACTAGGTATAGCATGTCCCAAACGTCTTCCACACAGCCTGCCACAACAACTGATGTAATGTCATTTCACAAAGTTTTGAAAGCTTCAGATGTCAGCTTCAAAATGATATACACATTTTATTAACATTTTCTTTCAGATAGTGTAAGCAGAAAGTACTGTTATCATTTCTTCATTCTTTTATATTGATATTTTATACTGTTGAAATTCAAGGTCTACTAAGTCCTACAGCAACACGTGTGTGTGTGTGTGTGTGTGTGTGTGAGAGGCTCACCTAACAGTATGATGATACAGATGAGGATGGCGATGATGGCTCCAGTGCCCAGTCCAGCGGCGATGATTCGCTCCATGTCCACACAGTCTCCATGGTGATCACACTGGCAGACCTTGACTCTCAGATAGGACGTGTTGGACATGGGCAGGTTGCCAGAGTCTGTGATCATGATGGGTACCTCGTAGATCCCACTGGCCAGGGAGCCGATCCTCAGTCGGAGCTGGGTGTACTCGCCTGGAGTGTGATAGAAGGGCAGATAGATGGAGGCATTGATAGGCAAGAGTTGCATGGTAATTCCTCACGTACGGACTTCATCCTTGGACATACACTTATACACTTCCACTCAATTACACTGGGAGCTGCCCGGTACTGCTAATGGTTGTCACCGTAGCAGCTGGGGGTTCTTTGCATTGCAAAAAGCATTTCAGCAGACTGTCTACCTCTGATTGATAGAAGAGTTCTGCATATTTTTTAGGATACCAATTTAAGTCGAATCAGACACAGAAAAAGAAGCTTTGCCCAAACATTACACATGCCTGACCTCACGAAAAAGCAGTTACTGGGAGGTGACTTCCAAAAATGACTGAAGTAAAAAGGAGAATAAAATATATTTCTAAATAGCTACTGCCACAAAATATACCTGATGCCCAATGAGTCCAACAGGCCCAGACTGACCTTGTAACGTGGCTTTAATCAAGAGGAGAAAGCGGATCATTTTCATGTCTCAAGTCGTCAAGGGAAAAAACACCTGGGGTAAAAATTCTAAACTCAAGGTTCACTTGGTGGCTTATTCCAGAGCTTTGAACCATATCTCAATGCCTTCTTCAGCTAAAAGAACACACTCCAGTATCATCATGTGGTCAGGAGGATCGGGTAGGTGCAGCAGATCTGATGGGCACTCCAGGCAAATGGGTATAACGAGTGGAGTTTGATAATTAAAAGCAGGCTGGACTTAATCAACAGGGAGCAGGGGGAGCATCACAGTGGGACGTCTTTACATTCAGAGGCTGGTGCAACATCGTGCAACGGTCACCAGCCATCAGCACTTACAAACCTTTCTATACCTTTCTAGAGTTCTGCTGCATCCTTATGACGGGCCCCCACTGAGTGCTGTATGACTTATAAACTTATCTTATAAACCAAATACAACATGGGAACCGGATATCTGTGAGCACAAAACTGCTCATTGACCGAAAATAAGTCAAAAGTCATGGAGCAGCAGTCAGCGGTGACCGGAGGACATTCACAGCTGACACCAGAGACAGGAGTTACCATCTCCACCCATATATGACCACCCGTTAGAAGATCCGTATTTACACCACGTGATGACAACTGAGCCAATCCTATTCTCTGAGTAAGGCTGTAAGCTCTGAAATGAGCCAGGAATTGGACTTTGAGTTTGGAATATTATATATATTGTCTTCTGTAAATCGACATCATTGTTAGTCTGTTAAAGCAAGACTCCAGGTTATATGAGCAAACTGCAAGTCAGAATATCCTTTAGGTCTGTAAATGCTGACCATTAAACTGACACAGAACTTAAACATTTCACTTTCAAACAGTATTAGCAGCCGTTTTTTTTTGTAAACAAAGCTGAGACCATGTCCTTTATTACACCGAGCTATTTAATAAATAAGGCTTTTTTAATGTTATTGCTTTTGTTCTGGATAAAAACGTGACACTGGAAGTTCTCATGTCAAGTGTTCAAAGTCAGGTCTCAAATAACTCCCGTCTCCTTGCAGTCATGTCCAAGGGTCTTAGGGTGGCTTGTGGCTCGGAGGTAACGAGGTTGCCCCTCAACTGCAAGATTGGCGGTGTGATCCCAGGCTACTCCGGCCACAAGTGTCCAGGGAGCTAGACCCAGAACCCAAAGTTGCTCCCCGGGTGCTGTATGTATAACTGCCCACTGCTCCTAATACATAGGATGGGTTAAGTGCAGTAATTAAATGTCACTACATTGTACTGTGTGTATGTGACGAATTAAGAATAAAGTTGTTTTTTTTTTAAAGTTTCGTCAAAACAACGGATCATTTTTCGGACACACGATCTCATACTGACCATTGAGGCGATTGAGCGTCCAGTTGCGGCGTACGTCTGATGGACGACCGGCCAGCTCGAAGCTGAAGGGTCCTGCGTTAGGCGTCAGGTCGGGGTCACTGGCTGTGATGTTGATGGAGTTTGGATCTGGCCTCTCACACATCTCCACCTCAGGGGGGAACACGTGGGGTGCGTTGTCATTTATGTCCAGCAGGTACATCTGAAGGGTGCCTGTCCCGCTGGCAGGCGGGATGCCTGGACACACAATCAGGATATTCAATATTTAGTCTTATCTTTTACTTTAGTGTTTATTTAACAGTGACAATGCACAATACATCAGAGTTCAGTTCAGAGATCTTTATTGTCGGCCGAGGGGAAATTTGATCTGCACATGAAACATCTGAGCAGCACACAACCAACTCATTAAGAACAATTTCATCACTTAAAAAGTGAAGTGTCGAATGAAATCCCTTGAGATCGTCTGGAAAAGTGATTTCTAAGTGTCACTGAGAAGGCCCAAGTGACACTAATAAAACCTGTGCATTCAAGAGTTGTGCAAGATAACAGCTTTATTTGAACAACTGGTTTGTTTTTGCTCTAAAGAACATCTTGATGACAGTTTAATGTAATGTTAACACATGAAGCTAAATAGTTTATTAAAGTTTGATAATTGGGCCTGTCATGACATATTATGTTGTCTAGGATAATGTCAAGTTGTCATTACAAAGACATCGACAGGTTTTATTGTCTAGCTAATGTCAAGTTGTCATAACACAGAGATTGTTGGGTTACACTTTACTAGAAGGTATCTACATAAGAGTGACATGACACTGTCATGAACGTGTCATGGACATAAACAAGTCATGAACGTTTATGACATAACGCTTCTGTCATTAAGTGTCATTCGGTTTAAGTCATGAAAAGTTAGCGTTAGGGTCAGAGTTAGGGTTCATGTGTCATGACAGTGTCATGTGTTCATGACAGTGTCATGTGTTTATGACAGTGTCATGTCACTCTTATGTATATACCTTCAAGTAAAGTGTTACCAATTGTTGTCTTCGTTAATGTCAAGTTGTCACGACAACTACATCTCGGACAATGCTAACTTAGCATTAAAAGTGTCATAATTTCCCGAATGACACTTAATGCCAACAGTCATGAACGCTCAA
>NC_135863.1:29119328-29124328 GCF_031162955.1 Sander vitreus
AAATTTTGTAATATCGATTGTTGACATCGTTTGGACGCGCTCAGAGGGTTAAACAAAAGTTGTAATGTACTACCTGTGAGTGCAAGAAACGTGTCATAAACGTTAAAAACAAGTCATAAACGTTTATGACTTCTGTCATGAAGTGTCATTCGTCATTTGTCATGACAAGTTGACATTGTTTGGGTTGTCTTGATTATGCCTTCTTGACATTAATCAAAGTGACATTACCGGTTGTAGTTGTCTTGGTCATGGACAAGTTGACATTACATTTGTTTGAGATGTCTTTGTAATGACAACTTGACATTAACCAGGATGATATTACCAGAAGATGTCTTTGTCATGACAAGTTGACATAATGTCATCCTGTTTAATGTCAAGTTGTCTTAATAAGGACACTCCAAAGAAATGTAATGTCAAGTTGTCATGACAAAGACATCTTCTGGTAATGTCATCCTGGTTAATGTCAAGTTGTCATTACAAAGACATCCCAAACAAATGTAATGTCAACTTGTCATGACCAAGACAACTTCTGGTAATGTCACTTTGATTAATGTCAACTTGTCATAATCAAGACAACCCAAACAATGTCAACTTGTCGTGACAAATGACGAATGACACTAACAAAAAAACGTTTATGACTTGTTTATAACGTTTATGACACGTTCATTACAGTGTCATGTAATAGTTATGACAGTGTCATGTCACGATTATGTTGATACCTTCAAGTAAAGTGTTACCAAGAAATCAATAGAGAAATTGTAAAAAAAAAAAAGATGGCGTAGCTTCCAGCGGATGTCTTACCGGACAGTTTGTCTCATGAAGCGGTCAGGGTCCTGGGCAGTGAAGGTGGTGAGCAGAGAGCCTGCAGGCAGACCCTCTTCCAGTTTGATGGACTTGGGATTGGGGCTGAACTCCGGACTTTCGTTGATGTCCAGGATGCGTACGGAGACGGTGGCTGTGGACTGGCGAGGCAGGTGGATGCCACGGGCCAGCGGGACCTCGTTCTCCGCCTCCACCGTCAGCATAAAGGAGCGGCTCAGCTCAAAGTCTACGGGCTGGACAGGATATCAGGGACATGATACACTGGATGTACAAACATATGAAGGTAAATATGGTGCAAAATGCGAGAGCTTGTAGACTTGATGTGAGCACTTGTAGAATATGATGTGAAAACTTGCAGAACGAAAGGTCTGCACTTTTATGTTAAAATTTGCACTTGTAAAAAATGCTGTTCGCTCTCCTACAGCATCATGCTGCACTAATGCAAGCAGACATTTCCTACCGCTGCTGCATGTGGATTTTAACGTGAAGCAGTAAATGTAATGTTAAGTTAGGGCTTGATTTCTAATTTCTAATTGTTGCAAGAGAGAGCTGCAGGTAGTAGCCTCTTACTGTAGTCTGTGGGAAGCAGCACATCTCCAACACTTTGGATGTTCTACATCATGCTGTGAGCAACAGCGGTCCAAAATAACTCACAGAATGACGGTAAACATCCAATTATTGACTCTCTTCTTTCTTGAAACACAGTGAGGCAATGACATGCTTTGTTTGTCAGTGCTGACAACAGAAACACCAACTGCTGTGCTTCTGATCATGATGAAGAGAAGCCACTGGCAGAGATGACACCGCCCCAGTGTGGGACATACATATCCTGTCCAACTGTATGTAGGATTAAAACGTGCTTGCTGTGGGACGACTGGATTGAACGTGCGCCCCATGTACTAAGGCTCAGTCCTTGACGCAGCGGCCATTTGCTGCATGTCATTCCCTAAGGCCTGAAAGGCCCACAAAATAATCTAAGAAAACAAACAAAAAAACATGCTTGCTGTTACCACCAGTAACCACAGGTGTCCCCAAATCAACTAAAACTGAAAAATCCCACGCATCCCCACCAGCAAATCGCACCCTGTATGTGTGTTTGTGTGTGTGTGTGTGTGTGTGTGTGTGTGTGTGTGTGTGTGTGTGTGTGGAGACCCAATTCCACCTTGACCACAGTGAGCAGGCCCTCGTTGGTGGTGGGGTCCGTGGGGATGGAGAAGCGTCCAGTGGGGTCTCCAGCGATGATGCGGTACACAGCGCTCCAGGCTGAAGTGTGAGGCTGGTCTTTATCCGTCACAGTCAGGTTAGCAACGATCACATTCACCCTGTTCTCATGAACCTCCCCGAAGAACTGGGAGACGGACAAAAAGACAGACTTGTTGAAAGCATTTCTTCTGCAGCATTAACACCCACTGTGTCAGCGGCAGTGCATTAATACCTGGGCAAAAAGACCCATGTTTCCCACAAACACTGCTTCGTCCTGTCCAACCTGCTCAGTTTTACTGAGACAGATAAACAGATTGGACGTTTCATTTGGCTTTTCACTCCACCACCATCTGCCTCTGCCAAGAAAAGCTCGGAGAGCTGCAGCGCCTCGCCCCGTTTGCTGTTTAGAGCCATTACATTTCCTGTGTGAGTCAGGGTTTCTGCAGGTTTCACCAAGTGAAATTTGAGACCTTTTTAAGACCTTTGTGAATGAAATTTAAGATCTATATCACAACATCCAAAAAAACAACAACAACAAAACAATGTAGAAATGAAGTTATTTTTTTCTTTTTCAAATTGAACATTGCTGTGTACTGAACACAGGTCAGACGCTGGTTATGTTGGTGGTACACACACACACACACACACACACACACACAGCTTCTCCTGCAGTCCACCCAGAGAAAGACGTCTTCCTCTTTTGCTCCCAAACTGTGTTTTCTCACAAATGATTTCATCACTAAAGAATGCGCTGGCTCTGCTTCCCTGTGTGGCTGTCCATTTCTTTGTTTGTGTGTGTGTTTGTGTCTTATTTTGTGTGTGTGTGTGTGTGTGTGTGTGTGTGTGTGTGTGTGTGTGTGTGTGTGTGTGTGTGTGTGTGTGTGTGTGTGTGTGTGAGTGAGAGAGAGAGAGCGAGAGAGAGCGAGAGAGAGAGAGAGAATGTGTATGCGTGTGTGTGTGTGTGTGTGTGTGTGTGTGTGTGTGTGTGGACCTACTGTGTCCGTGGTGAATTCTGGGGGATTGTCGTTGACATCGGTGATCCTGATGACGGTGGTGGCGGTGTTGGACAGGCCGTAGGTGGGGTTCCCCTCCATGTCCGTGGCCATGATGATCAGGGTGTACTGGGTGACTTTCTGCAAAGACACACAGAGAACAAAGAAGCTCAACAGCTGCTCAGATGGACCGTTTGAGCCTTCTGGGAAATTATTATGACTATATTACTATTTGGATGGATGTCAAACATATATTAAACAAGACACAGTTTAAATATTGCAGCACATATCATAGTTAGATCCAAATCTAATTAAAGACATTTGACCAAAGTGTAAAGTCTTTCTGTCAAAGCACCAATACAGTACAGCTGAGGAGTCAGTCATCAGCATCAGAGAGCTAATGAGTGCTGGATTTAACCGGGGGTCTGCACAATTTTATTAATGACTTTATAATATCATTTCCATGGCAAAGGAAAATAGATTATATTATATAGGATATAATTACAGGTACATAGACTTTAACGTAGTGTCCCAGGCCAAACGTAATGCCTACTTTTCTAAAATTAAAAGGTTTTCAATGTATTGTTCAGACCTTGGTTACAACAACAAAGTCAACATAACTTAAACAATAATTCAGATTAATTACAACTGAGGTTGACAGCTCCTTCTTGACTCTCCACTGTTATCACATGGTCTTCATCAGCAGAATACGTTTGCTCAGGCTACATCTCCACTGCGACGTGTTGGTTTAAAAAGGAATATCTTCTGCTACGTTTCCCTCTCTCATTCCCCCAGCTCTGGCGTTGCCGAGCCCCTAAACCGTAGACATTTGGAAACACTTCTGAATGGAGACCTTTGGCAACATCGACACGGACGCCAACGTTTCGCCCTCTGGTTGGGTCTTATCGATCACAATGTCTCGTTCTCTGAGGCTAAGGGCCCTATCTTGCACCCAGCGCAGCGCAAAGCCCGACGCAGTTGTCAATTTCCCGTCTAGCGCCCACGTTGTTAAAATAGGAAATGCACCTGCGGCCATCTTTGCGACCATGGTCTTACAGGGTCTTACAAGGAGGTGTGTTCAGGTGCATTCTGGGCGTGTTGCTATCTTGAGGCAGCGGGAAGTGATCGCGCCATTGACCGACAAAAACCTGGTCTAAAGTCAATAGCGCAGCATTTCATTGTTATTTTAACAGCAAATTAGTAAAATGTGCCTAGGCTTATGCACAGCGCGCGCACACTATGCTTGTTACGCACACACAGGGACGCGCAGCAGCACACAAACATGCAAAAGATGCAAATGCAATGCGTTAAATCCGCCATCATAATAGCAATGCGCCATGGTACAAACGTGCCTGGCTTTTAAAGGGAATGGGAGATGACACTCTGATTGGTTTATTGCATGTTACGCCCAAAACACACCTATGAATTAATGAAGACACTAAGAGCAACCTTTTTGAACCATGCTCCAGGTGCACGGACCCTTTTTTCCACCGTCGAACTAGAAAAAGTGGATTTGGACATGCCCTAAACGCACCTGCGCCATGCGCTTCACGCTGTGTGCTTAGATCGCTAAAAAAAGGGCCCAGAAGCTACTAACGTTACGATGGCAGCTACCAGCAGTGGGCGATGTCTACACGCTGCCTCCTGTTTATGCCCAGTACACGAGAATGTTGATGAGATATGAGGTCTGGGCGTGTTTGTTTAAACAGAGATTAGTTCTTCTACTGGAGCTAAAAACACTTGGTCCACGGAGGTCACTTTCGGCTCAAAACTCCAAATGAAAAACCAAAACATAGCAATGTTAATGTAGCCTGAGTTGTCATGGAACGGTAAGTTCCGTGTTTTCATTATTCTGACCACCTTTGTCTGCTTATAATTCTAATTTTTAAAAGCATGGCCTGGTGAGCCCAACGTTGGAGCCAACATGGACGAGCCTGACGAGTGAGAAAACCTTCCAGCTGATGATGACCATGTGACGATGAT